>NC_057779.1:16632134-16633309 GCF_014825855.1 Bombus pyrosoma
ACGTTATAACGTATAACGTTATATAGTATTGCGTTATAACGTATAACGTTATGTTGTATTACTTTTTAACGTATAACGTTATATGGTAATGCGTTTTAACGTATAACGTTATGTGGTATTACGATATAACGTATAACGTTATGTAGTATTACAATATAACATATAACGTAATGTAGCATTACGTTATAACGTATAATATTATATACTATTACGTTATAACGTTTAACGTTATATAGTATTACGTTATAACGTATAACGTTATATGAAATTACGTTATAACGTATAACGTTATATAGTATTGCGTTATAACGTATAACGTTATGTTGTATTACTTTTTAACGTATATCGTTATGTGGTATTACGATGTAGCGTATAACGTTATGTAGTATTGCTTTTTAACGTATAACGTTATGTGGTATTACGATATAGCGTATAACGTTATGTAGCATTACGTTATAACGTATAACGTTATGTGGTATTACGATATAACGTATAACGTTATATACTATTACGTTATAACGTTTAACGTTATATAGTATTTCGTTTTAACGTATAACGTTATATGAAATTACGTTATAACGTATAACGTTATGTAGTATTTCGATATAACATATAACATTATGCAGTATTACGTTATAACATATAACGTCAGATAGTATTAAGTTTTAACGTATAACGTTATATGGTAATACGTTATAGCGTATGACGTTCTGTGGTATTACGATATAGCGTATAAAGTTATGTACTATTACGATATAACATATAACTTTATGTAGCATTACGTTAAAACGTATAATGTTATGTAGTATTACGTTATAACGTATAACGTTATGTAGTATTACATTATAACGTATAACGTTATGTAGTTTTACGATATGACGTATAGCGTTATGTAGTACTACAATATAACATATAACGTAATGTAGCATTACGTTATAACGTATAACGTTATGTAGTATTACGATATAACGTTTAATGTTATATAGTATTACATTATAACGTATAACGTTACATGGTATTACGTTATAACGTATAACGTTATATACTATTACGTTATAACGTAGAACGTTATATGGTTATACGTTATAACGTATAACGTCATATACTATTATGTTATAACGTATAACGTTATATGGTTATACGTTATAACGTATAACGTTATATACTATTACGTT
>NC_057779.1:16633809-16636237 GCF_014825855.1 Bombus pyrosoma
TATTACGTTATAACGTATATCGATACGTAGTATTACGTTATATCGTATAACGTTATGTAGTATTACGTTATAACGTATAACGTTATGTCGTAATACGTTATAACGTGAAATGTTATGTAGTATAACGTTATACCGAATAACATTATGTATTATTACGTTATGACGTATATCGTTATATGGTAGTATGTTATAACGTATATCGTTCGGTAGTAATACGTTATAACGTATATCGTTATGTGAAAAATACATTATAACATGAAGTGTTATGTAGCATTTCGTTATAACGAAAAACATTATGTATTATTACGTTATAACGTATATCGTTATATGAAAAATACGTTATAACGTGAAATGTTATGTAGTATTTCGTTACAACGTATAACATTATGTATTACTACGTTATAACGTATATCGCTATGTAGTATTACGTTATGACTTATAGCGTTATGTAGTATTACGTTATAACGTATAACGTTATGTAGTATTACGTTATAACGTATGACATTATGTATTATAACGCTTTAACGTATATCGTTATATGGTAATACGTTATACCGTATAACCTTATGTATTATTACGTTATATCGCATATCGTTACATGGTATTACGTTATAACGTATAACGATAGATGGTATTACGTTATAACGTATATCGATACGTAGTATTACGTTATATCGTATAACGTTATGTAGTATTACGTTATAATGTATAACGATATGTCGTAATACGTTATAACGTGAAATGTTATGTAGTATTACGTTATAACGTATAACATTATGTATTATTAGGTTACAACGTATAACATTATGTATTATTACGTTATAACGTATATCGTTATATGGTAATACGTTATACCGTATAACCTTATGCATTATTACGTTATAACGCATATCGTTATATGGTAATACGTGGTAACGTATATCGTTATATGGTAGTACGTTATAACGCATAACGTTCAGTAGCAATACGATATAACGTATAACGTTATGTATTATTATGTTATAACGTATAACGTAATGCAGTATTACGTTATATCGTATAACGTTATGTAGTATTTCGTTATAACGGATAACATTATGTTTTATTACGTTATAACGTATATCGTTATATGGTAATACGTTACAACGTATAACGTTATATAGTATTACGTTATAACGTATATCGTTATATAGTTATACGTTATAACGATTAACGCTATGTAGTATTACGTTACATCGTATAACGTTATGTAGTATTACGCTATAACGTATAACGTTATGTAGTATTACGTTATAACGTATGACATTATGTATTATTACGCTATAACGTATATCGTTATATGGTAATACGTCATACCGAATAACCTTATGTATTATTACGTTATATCGCATATCGTTACATGGTATTACGTTATAACGTATAACGATAGATGGTATTACGTTATAACGTATAACGTTATATAGTTTTAGCTTATAACTTATATCGTTATATTGTAATATGATGCAACGTATAGCGTTCAGTTGTATTACGTTATAATGTATATCGTTATATGGTAATACGTTATAACGATTAACGTTATGTAGTATTACGTTACATCGTATAACGTTATGTAGTATTACGCTATAACGTATAACGTTATGTATTAATACGTTATAACGTATAGCGTTATGTAGTACTACGTTAAAACATATAACGTTCTATGCTATTACGTTATAACGTATAACTTTATGTAGTATAACTTTATAAGGTATAACATTATGTATTATTACGTTATAACGTATATCGTTATATGGTAATACGTTATAACGTATAACGTTATGAATTAATACGTTATATTGTCACGTCCCGCGCTCCGCACGTGCCGTAACGAAAACTACAATCTGAAATCCTACTAATCAAGAGTAACCCGCGATTCGAATAAAATAATAAAATAATTTATAATTTAACTACGATTCGAAAATTCTACCAATCAAGAACAACTCGTGATTTAAATAATATAATATAAGTAATCTATAATTTAACAATTCAAACTATGATTCGAGAATTCTAATAATCAAGAGTAACCCGCGATTTGAATAATACAATATAAGTAATCTATGATTTAACAATTCAAACTACAATTTGAAATTCTATCAATCTAGAGCAACCCGCGATTTGAACAAACTAATTTATAAACTATGATTATGTACGAATTGACAATCCAAATGGTTAGCCGATCAATTAAGAACAATCTATGATTTGACAATTGATTAAACTACGATCTAAGATTTTAATCAACCAATACTAATTCGCGATTTGAATAAATTAAGAAATTAAACAAGGAAAGGAAAAGGAACAGACCAAGAATACATACTTTAATAACAAATGTGAAATACATAAATTATATATATATATTCCCTACCCTAGATAAATAGTAATAAAATACATAAAATGTACAAATTACAATTAA
>NC_057779.1:16636737-16637892 GCF_014825855.1 Bombus pyrosoma
TTCGTTATAACGTATAGCGTTATATGGTATTACGTTATAACGTATAACGTTATATATTGCTACGTTATAACGTATAACGATATATGGTAACACATTATATCGTATAATGTTATGTAGAATTACGTTATAATGTATAAAGTTATGTAGCATTACGTTATAACGTATATCGTTATATGGTAATACGTTATAACGTATAACCTTATGTAATATCACGTTATAACGTATATCGGTATATGGTAATACGTTATAACGTATATCGTCATATGGCAGTACGTTACAACGTTTAACGTTCAGTAGCATTACGTTATAACGTATAACGTTATGTATTATTACGTTATAACGTATATCGTTATATAGTACTACGTTATATCGCATAACGTAATATAGTATTACGTTAGAACGTTTAACGTTATATAGTATTACGTTATAACGTATATCGTTATGTAGTATTACGTTATATCGTATGAGGTTATGTAGTATTACGTTATAACTTATAGCGTTATATGGTATTACGTTATAACGTATAACGTTATATATTGCTACGTTATAACGTATAACGATATATGGTAACACATTATATCGTATAATGTTATGTAGAATTACGTTATAATGTACAAAGTTATGTAGCATTACGTTATAACGTATATCGTTATATGGTAATACGTTATAACGTATAACCTTATGTAATATCACGTTATAACCAATATCGCTATATTTTAATACGTTATAACGTATATCCTTACATGGTAGTACGTTATAACGTATAACGTTCAGTAGTATTACCATGTAAAGTATAACGTTATGTAGTATTACGTTATAACGTATATCGTTATATGGTAATATGATATAACGTATATCGTTATATAGTAATACGTTATAACGCTTAACGTTATGTAGAATTACGTTACATCGTACAACTTTCAGTACTATTACGTTATAACGTATAACGTTATGTGGTATTACGTTATAACGTACAACGTTATGTAGTATTACGTTACAGCGTATAACGTTGTGTAGTATTACGTTGTAACGTATAACGTTATGTAGTATTACGTTATCACATATAACGTCACGTAGTATTACGTTACAACGCATAACGTTGTATGGTAATACGTTATATCGTAAAACGTTATGTGGTATCACGTTATCACATAT
>NC_057779.1:16638392-16639763 GCF_014825855.1 Bombus pyrosoma
ATAACGTATTATGATATAACGATATGCGTTATAACGAATTACCATATAACGATGTACGCTATAACGTAATAATACATAACGGTATACGTTTTAGCGTAATACTACTGAACGTTAAACGTTGTAACGTACTGCCATATGACGATATACGTTATAACGTACTAACATATACCGATATTCGTTATAACGTATTATTACATAATGTTATACGTTACAACGTATTACCATATAACGACGTACGCTATAACGTAATAATACATAACGTTATACGTTATAACGTAACACTACATGACGTTATACGTTATAACGTGCTACCTTATACCTATATACGTTATAACGTATTACCATATAACGATGTACGCTATAACGTAATAATACATAACGATATACGTTATAACGTAATACTACTGAACGTTATACGTTGTAACGCACTGCCATATGACGATATACGTTATAACGTATTACCACATAACGATATACGTTATAACGTAATATTACATAAAGTTATACGTTATAACGTATTACCATATGACGACATACGTTATAACGTAGTACTATATAACGTTATACGTTTTAACGGAAGACTCCTGAACGTTATACGTCATAACGTACTACCATATAACGATATACGTTATAACGTGTTACCATATAACGATGTACGCTATAACGTAATAATACATAACGATATACGTTATAACGTAATACTACTGAACGTTGTACGTTGTAACGCACTGCCATATGACGATATACGTTATAACGTATTACCATATAACGATATGCGTTATAACGAAATTATGCATAAGTTTATACGGTATAATGTATTACCATATAACGATATACGTTAAAACGTAATAATACATAATGTTATACGTTATAACGTAATACTACATAACATTTCACGCTGTAACGTATTTTTCATATAACGATATACGTTATAACGTATTATGATATAACGATCTGCGTTATGACGAATTACCATATAACGATGTACGCTATAACGTAATAATACATAACGTTATCCGTTTTAACGTAATACTACTGAACGTTAAACGTTGTAACGTACTGCCATATGACGATATACGTTATAACGTACTAACATATACCGATATACGTTATAACGTATTATTACATAAGGTTATACGCTATGACGTATTACCATATGACGACATCCGTTATAACGTAGTACTGTATAACGTTATATGTTGTAACGGAAGACTACTGAACTTTATACGTCATAACGTGCTACCATACAACGATATACGTTATAACGTATTACCATATAACGAACTACGTTTTAACGTATTACCATATAACGATATGCGTTATAACGTAATTATGCATAAGTTTGTACGGTATAATGTATTACCATAAAAC
>NC_057779.1:16640263-16641642 GCF_014825855.1 Bombus pyrosoma
ATGTTATACGTTATAACGAAATACTGCTGAACTTAATACCTCATAACGTACTACAATATAACGATATACGTTATAACTTACTACCATATAACGATATACGTTATAACGTAATATTACATAAGGATATACGTTATAACGTACTACCATATAACGATATACGTTATAACGCATTAAAATATAACGATATACATTGTAACGTTATATTACATAAGGTTATACGTTATAACGTATTACCATATAACGATATACCTTATAACGTAATAATACATAATGTTATACGTTATAACGAAATGCTACTGATCGTTATACTTCATAATGTTCTACCATATAACGATATACGTTGTAACGTATTACCATATAACGATATGCGTCATAACGTAATAATGCATAAGTTTATACGCTATAATGTATTCCAATATAACGATATACGTTATAACGTAATACTATATAACCTTATACGTTGTAACGTAAGACTACGTAACGGTATACGTTATAACGTAATACTACTGAACGATATACGTTATAACGTAATACTATATAACGTTAAACGTTCTATCGTAATACTATATCACGTTATACGATATAACGTAATAATACATAACGTTATTCGTTATCACGTATTACTATACAACGATATACGTTATAACGTAATACTATATAACGTTATACGTTGTAACGTATGACTACGCAACGGTATACGTTATAACGTATTTTTCATATAACGATATACGTTATAACGTATTACCATATAACGATGTACGCTGTAACGTAATAATACATAACGTTATACGTTATAACGTAATACCACTGAACGTTATACGTTGTAACGTACTGCCATATGACGATATACGTTATAACGTATTAGCATATAATGATATACGTTATAACGTATTACCATATAACGATATACGTTATAACGTAATAATACGTAATGTTATTCGTTATATCGAAATACTACATAACGTTATTCGTTATAACGTATTAGTATATAACGATGAACGTTATAACGTAATAATACATAACGTTATACGTTATAACGTATTACCATATAACGATATAAGTTACACCGTAATATTGCATGAGGTTATACGTTATAACGTAATAGTATATAACGTTATAGGTTTTAACGCAAGACTGCATAACGCTGTACGTTATAACGTATCACCCTATAACGTTGTATGTTATAACGTATTACCCTATAACGTTATACGTTATAACGTATTACCCTATAACGATATACGTTATAACGTAGTATTACATGAGGATATACGTTATAACGTACTACCATATAACGATATACGTTATAACGTATTAAAATATAACGATATACATTATAACGTAATATTACATAAGGCTCTACGTTATAACGTATTACCATA
>NC_057779.1:16642142-16643561 GCF_014825855.1 Bombus pyrosoma
TATAACGTATAACATTATATAGTAATGCGTTATAACGAATAACGTTATGTAGAATTACGTTATAACGTATAACATTATGTATTATTACGTTATAACGTATGTCGTTATATAGTAATACGTTACAACCCATAACGTTATATAGTATTACGTTATAACTTATATCGATATATAGTAATACGTTACAAAGTATAACGTTATATAGCATTACGTTATAACGTTTATCGTTATATAGTAATACGTTATAACGAGCAACGTTATGTATTATTACGTTATAACGTACATCGCTATATGGTAATACGTTATAACGTATATCGTTATATGAAAGATACGTTATAACGTGAAATGTTATGTAGTATTACGTTATAACGTATAACATTATGTATTATTACGTTATAACGTATATCGTTATATAGTTATGCGTTATAAAGAATAACGTTATGTAGTTTTACGTTACATCGTATAACGTTATGTAGTATTACGTTATAACGTACAACGTTATGTAGTATTACTTTATAACGTATATCGTTATATAGTAGCACGTTATAACGAACAACGTTCAGTAGTATTACGTTATAACGTATAACGTTCAGTAGTAGTTCCTTACAACGTACATCGTTATATAGTAGTACGTTATGATGTATAACGTTCAGTAGTATTTCGTTATAACGTATAACGTTATGTATTATTACGTTATAACGTACATCGCTATATGGTAATACGTTATAACGTATATCGTTATATGAAAGATACGTTATAACGTGAAATGTTATGTAGTATTACGTTATAACGTATAACATTATGTATTATTACGTTATAACGTATATCGTTATATAGTAATGCGTTATAAAGAATAACGTTATGTAATATTACGTCACATCGTACAACGTTATGTAGTATTTCATTAAAATGTATAACATTATGTATTATAACGTTATAACGTATATCGTTATATAGTAGTACGTTATAACGAACAACGTTCAGTAGTATTACGTTATAACGTATAACGTTATGTAGTATTACGTTATAACGTACATCGCTATATGTTAATACGTTATAACTTATATCGTTATATGAAAGATACGTTATAACGTATAACGTTCAGTAGTTCTTCGTTACAACGTATAACTTTATATACTATTATGTTATAACGTATATCGTTATATAGTAATGCGTCATAACGAATAACGTTATGTAGTGTTACGTTACATCGTATAACGTTATGTAGTATTACGTTATAACGTACAACGTTATGTAGTATTACTTTATAACGTATATCGTTGTATAGTAGTACGTTATAACGAGCAACGTTCAGTAGTATTACGTTATAACGTATAACGTTATGTAGTATTACGTTATAACGTACATCGCTATATGGTAATACGTTATAACGTATATCGTTATATGAAAGATACGTTATAA
>NC_057779.1:16644061-16645224 GCF_014825855.1 Bombus pyrosoma
TTCAGTAGTATTACGTTATAACGTATAATGTTATGTATTATTACGTTATAGCGTACATCGTTATATGGTAATACGTTATAACGTATATCGTTATATGATAATACGTTATAACGTATATCGTCATATGGCAGTACGTTACAACGTATAACGTTCAGTGGTATTACGTTATAACGTATAACGTTATGTATTATTACGTTATGGCGTACATCGTTATATGGTAATACGTTATAACGTATATCGTTATATGAAAAATACGTTATAACGTATACCGTTACGTAGTCATACGTTACAACGTATAACGTTATATAGTATTACGTTATAACGTATATCGTTGTATAGTAATACGCTTTAACGAATAACGTTATGTATTATTACGTTATAACGTATATCGTTATATAGTTATACGTTAGAACGAATAACGTTATGTAGTATTTCGTTATAACGAATAACATTACGTATTATTAAGGTATAACGTATATCGTTATATGGTAATACGTTATAACGTATATCGTTATATGGTAGGACGATATAACGCATAACGTTTCGTAGTAATACGTTATAACGTAGAACGTTATGTATTATTACGTTATAAAGTATATCGTTATATAGTAATACGTTATAACGAATAACGTTATGTAGTAATTCGTTATAACGAATAACATTACGTATTATTTCGTTATAACGTATATCGTTATATGGAAATACGTTATAACGTATATCGAATATGGCAGTACGTTACAACGTATAACGTTCAGTAGTACTACGTTAAAGCATACATCGTTATATGGTAATACGTTATAACGTATATCGTTATATGCTAATACGTTATAACGTATATCGTCATATGGCAGTACGTTACAACGTATAACGTTCAGTGGTATTACGTCATAACGTATAACGTTATGTATTAATACGTTATAACATATAACGTTGTGTATTAATACGAAATAACGTACATCGTTTTATGGTAATACGTTATAACGTATATCGTTATATGGTAGGACGTTATAACGTATAACGTTCAGTAGTAATACGTTATAACGTATAACGTTATGTATTATTGCGTTATAACGTATATCGTTATATAGTAATACGTTATAACGAATAACGTTATGTAGTATTTCGTTATAACGAATAACATTACGTATTATTACGTTATAACG
>NC_057779.1:16645724-16646776 GCF_014825855.1 Bombus pyrosoma
CAATCTCCCCTATGACTAACTCCGCCTCGAAAGCTGCATCTTGCGCTTCCTGAAGATTCTTTGGCCTTGTAGCTGATGTACGTATCTCTATTTCTGGTTTTAAATTCAGGACGAAAACTTTGGTCGCTCGTTCGGTTTCAAGATCTATGGCGACTGCTCGACGTACTGGATCGCGAATTTCGTGTTGAAGCGCGTATATTAGTTCATTGAGGTTGTGTCGGAACCTCTTCACATAATTGTGTACCGATTTGGTTTGTCGCGTACGTTGCAACTTATCACGAGCTCCATTGGAAGTAATACTTACGGTTACAAATTTCCTGAGACTTTCAAATAGGTCTTCGTAGTTCTCGATTTCAGCGTGGCGGATACTACGTTCCGCTTCTCCGGTGATTCTTTGCGTTAGAATTAGTCGTAGTAATGTGCGTTTTTCTCTACATTCGGCTCGAGCTTCCCTTACCCGTTTAATAAACCCTTCTACCCCTATATCGTCTTGTCCGTTGAGTATGGGGATAAAGTCTAAGCAGGTTTTTGCATTGTACGTGGGATTGTCACAACTTATTGCTTCTTCTTCGCTGTCTATATCGTCCGTTTCGTTAGGTTTTACCGGTGGTCGCTTTCTCTGAATATTGCTGGTATTAGATTCATCCATCGTAACAAGGGAGCCTAATTCGGTAGCAGCGTCACGTCCTAAATTTATTTTAGAGATATGTTTTCCTAATAGTTCTATCTCCGCTGCACGTTTTTTGTTTTCACTATCGGCTATTCGTTGCGTTTCTTCTATTCGTCGCGCAAGAAGTTCGATTTGCTCGAGTATGGCATGGGTTGAATTATCCATGACTCCGGTTGCAGAGGCAGTATTAACAGTTTCGATTTTATCTTTTCTCGGTGCGGACATGATTCTAATTAAGTTTACTGAGTCTGAACTATTGTTGCTATTTGGGCTCGAAACGCTCGAAACGCTCGAAACGCTTGAGAAACTTGATTTTCTCGTGCGGTAATGTACAAATGAATCCAGATTTCCAGCTTACCGTAGTAGCTATGGCCGTTGAGGA
>NC_057779.1:16647276-16650756 GCF_014825855.1 Bombus pyrosoma
CAAACTTGTACGGATTAGATCTTTTACTACGGCATGTGTTCTCTCTAGAGATCCATTTGACTGAGGGTGAAAGCTAGTGGTTTTAATGTGTTTAATCTTAAATGCCTCTTTGAATTTTAACATGAGTTCGCTAATGAAGTTTTGTCCCTGGTCCGTTAGAATTGTTTTGGGTGCAGAAAATATGTAAATGTAGTAGTGTTCTAAGAATGCATTTATTATGGACTTTGTCTGTTGCGTTTTTAGTGGTACTAGGACCAAGTATTTTAGAGTGTATCGAAACTGTTGTTCTGTTGCTTGTCCATCCAATGGAAGTTGGTGTCTTTTTTGTTTAGGTCCGTCAGGGGTTTGGCTATTTTAGAGAAGTTACGTATAAATTTCCGGTAGTGTCCCACGAGTCCTAAGAATGATTTGACTTCGGTAAGGATTCTAGGAATTTTAAAATTTTCGACTGCTTCTATTTTCTTCGGATTAGGTTTTACTCCTTCTGATGTTACTATGTGTCCTAAATATTCGAGTTCTGGTTTTAGAAATTCACATTTATCTGGTTGGATTTTTAGTCCTAATTCTCTTAGTCTTTGTAATACTATGGCTAAGTTTTCATTATGTTTTTGAATAGTGCTTCTAAATACAATAATGTCGTCTAAATATACAAAGCAATGTTTATTAATTAATCCGCGTAATGCTGTATCCATCATTCTTTGGAATGTTGCTGATGCGTTTTTGAGTCCAAAAGGCATTCCGTTAAACAGTGTATTTCTTTGAGTTTTCGTCCATAGGGATTTGGTGAAAACCGCATGATAGGTCAAGTGCTGAGAAGAATTTCGCGTCTCCTAGTTGGCTTAATACGTCTTCTATGTCGGGTAATGGATAGGCGTCTTGATCAGTCAGTCCGTTTAGTTTTCTAAAGTCAATATCTATTCTCCATTTCTGTTTTCCCTATGCATCTAATTTCTTGGGAACAATCCATACTGGTGAATTGAAAGGAGGGTCTGATTCTTCTATAATGTCCTTATTTAGCATTTTTGTCATTTGTTCCTCGATTTCGCGTTTGTGACACTCTGCGAGTGTGTATGATTTGGTGTTTATGATTTTGTCTTGTTTTAATGTGAGTGTATGTTTTGTCGGATTAGTACATGTTAATAGGTCTGTTTCTAAATTGAATACGTCCATGTAATGTATTAATATTTTCTCTATGGGTTCGCGGAGTTCGCGTTCAATATAATTTGTTCTCACTATGGTTTTAAATTTAGCAATTTGATCTAATTCCTTACTGTTATCAATGTCGTTAGAAATTTCATGGTTTGCCTCACCAGAATTGAAGAAGCATACTCGCGTTGGTTTGCCTTCGAGGTAGATGGTTCGAACTCTCTTTTCGCCTGGTTGTATCGCTTCTGGTTTCTGAAAGTATAAAGTATTATTATCAAGTTTTAATCTATCGCTGGAGATTTCGTATTGGTACTTCTCTAAACAAGGTAGTCCTATTATTCCATTTTCTATTAAGGGAAAGTCCTCTGGTACTATATAAAATTTATGTTCTTTGCCAAATAATTTAGATCTAATAAATTCGTTAGTGGTATATCTGTCTTGTCCCATGGAGAACATTCGAGGTTCATCGGCTTTGAAGGTTTGAGAGTCTACCTTGTCCTTTTTCAATAGGTTGACTCCTGCTCCTGTGTCGATGAGATGTGTCACATGTCTAGTTCTTGTTTTAAACCGTATTGTGAGAAGTTTGCCTGTCGTGGTGTTGACTCTTGGAATTTGCCTTGGTCTTCCGTCGTTTCGTCGTAAGTGTCCGTTTCTATGTTGTGTGTCTCGAGATTGTGGACTGCTGGTGGTCTCGGGTGTTGGCTGGGTGTTTGAAAATTTCTACATTGACTGGAGACGTATCCGATTTGATTGCATTTGAAACATTTCAGCTGAGTTCTTTGGGTAAGTGGCGTTCGTTCAGCTTGCGGGAAGTTTCTTGGCATTGGTTTAGGTGTTTCTTGGAATCGGGTTTTGGCTCTCTCAATTGGTTGCTTCATTGTTCTTCCTAATTTTTTGTTGCGTTCGATTTCCCCTATAACTAGCTCCGTCTCGAAAGCTGCATCTGGCGCTTCTTGGAGATTCTTTGGTCTTGTAGCCGATGTACGTATCTCTATTTCGGGACGGGTTTTAAATTTAGGACAAAAACTTTGGTCGCTCGTTCAGTTTCAAGATCTATGGCGACTGCTCGACGTACTGAATCGCGAATTTCGTGTTGAAGCGCGTATATCAGTTCGTCGAGGTTGTGTCGGAACCTCTTCACATAACTGTGTACCGATATTCGGTTTGTCGCGTACGTTGCAACTTATCACGAGCTCCATTAGAGATAATACTCACGGATACAAATTTTCTGAGGCTTTCAAACAGGTCCTCGTAATTCTCGATTTCAGCGTGGCGGATACTGCGTTCCGCTTCTCCGGTGATTCTTTAGGTTAGGATTAGTCGTAATAATGTGCGTTTTTCTCGATATTCGGCTCGAGCTTCTCTTACCCGTTTAATAAACCCTTCTACTCCTATATCGTCTTGTCCGTTGAGTATGGGGATAAAGTCTAGGCAGGTTTTTGCATTGTACGTACGAGTTGTCACAACTTACTGCTTCTTCTTCACTGTACACATCGTCCGTTTCGTTAGATTTTACAGGTGGTCGCTTTCTCTGAATATTTCTGGTATTAGATTCGTCCATCGTAATAAGGGAGCCTAATTCGATAGTAGCGTCACGTCCTAAATTGATTTTAGAGATACGTTTTCCTAATAGTTCTATCTCTGCTGCACGTTTTTTATTTTCATTATCGGCTATTCGTCGTTCAAGAAGTTCGATTTGCTCGAGTATGGCACGAGTTGAATTATCCGTAACTCCGGTTGCAGAGGCAGTATTGATAGTTTCGATTTTATCTTTTCTCGGTGCGGACATGATTCTAATTAAGTTTACCGAGTTTGAGCTATCGTTGCTATTTGAGCTCGAAACGCTTGAGAAACTTGATTTTCTCGCACGGTAATGTACAAATGAATTCAGATTTCCAGCTTACCGTAGTAGCTATGGCCGTTGAAGAGTCTCTGGGATGTTTCCTCTCTGGTTGGTTCTAGATTCCGAATCTTATTCGTAGGCTTGCTCTGCGCTGACCATAGTCCTCTCGTCTAGTTTCACCATAGTGGAAGGTTGAAAGTTGCTGCAGGGCTTCGTAGTAACAAAGATTCGCAGTGGTCCACTGATTCTTCAATCTTCAATGATGCGCGTACGCCGAAATCGTGATTTCGTTTACACTGAAGCGAATGGATCCTTGCAGGATCGCCAAAAATGTCACGTAAAATAAAAAAGAAATTTAAGAAAAAAAAGAAATTTTATTTTTTTCTTGTTTGCAATACACTTCCGAGATCTGGGCGTGACTGTTCAAGACTGACTTGGATGATTTTTAGGGGGAGTATTTAAATTCTTTTATTCGTGGGAGTGGGAGAAGG
>NC_057779.1:16651256-16653218 GCF_014825855.1 Bombus pyrosoma
TGGCCAAGGTTGAAGGAACAATTCATCGCGCATTTCGGGGGCCAGGAGACCACATCGTCATCGTTAATAAAGTTGTTTAGGGAACCACGATGGGAGAATGAATCCTCAGGGGCGTTCGGCAATCGTATCCGTTCCCTGCTGAATACGAAGTGGCAACATTTAACAAGAGATGAGATAGTCAACGCTACCGCTCTCTATCTGCTGAGCTCACACGATCAACGCTTCAAACGATTGGCGCTCACGAGCGACATCAGGACGGCGGAACAATTTCGAAACGAAATGAGGGCTTTTTCTTACGAGGAGGAGCCGACGTTTTTGCCGGGAAATTCATCAGCGGGCCCCGAAACCAAACGACGCAAGCTGTCGGACCACCGGGTTAGGTGCCTGTGCCTGTATTGTGGTATTCACGGACATAAGATAACTGAGTGCCGCAAGAGGACGCGGGTCGAAAAGCAAAAGTATACACGACGCCCGGGAAAAAGCCAACCAGCTACATCGTCCAAGGTGTCCTGCTTCAAGTATCGCGCGGAGGGCCACATCGCAACTGACTGTCCGCTACTGCAGACCAGAAAATCTAATCCCAATAACGAACGTCGAGTCGACTCCTGCGTGGTGGAGTCTCCAACTGGTAAATTAAGTCATCGGGGTGAGTCGTTTCTATTTCACTTCGATTCCGGAGCCGAGTGTTCACTAATTAAAGAATCTGTTGCCCCAAAATTTTCCGGCAAAAGAACGACCGAGATAGTAGTAATGCGAGGAATAGGGAATACCTGTATTAAGAGTACGTTTCAGATTTTGTCCACTGTATGCATTAGTGGTTTTACATTGAAGATAGCTTTCCATGTCCTTGCCGATGATCATTTAAAATATGATATCATGGTTGGTCGCGAAATTTTAGGCCAAGGATTCGAGGTTAATATTACACAAAATAGTCTCGCTATTTGTAAAGCAAAAATAATTAATGCCTGTGATAAAACCGCGGAGAACGATATCGATATTAACGAGGTTGACACTGACGTAGTGGGTGACGATAAAAGTCGAATGATTTCCATCCTCGAAAAATTCAAAGATTCGTTTATTACGGGCTTCCCACGTGCTCGCGTAAATACTGGTCAGCTAGAAATACGGTTGATTGGCCCCAACGTCACCGTTCAAAGAAGCCCTTACCGACTTAGCGAGGAAGAACGGAAAATAGTGCGAGAGAGAATCAGTGAACTAATTAGAGCAAAAATCATAAGGCCTAGTAGTTCGCCATTCGCGAGCCCTATGCTACTCGTAAAGAAAAAAGACGGCTCAGATAGATTATGTGTAGATTTTCGGGAGCTGAATAAAAATACGGTCGCGGATCGGTATCCCCTACCCCTTATCGCTGATCAAATCGCGAGGTTACAAAAGGCGAGATACTTTATTAGCCTGGATATGGCCAGCGGGTTTCATCAAATACCCATTCACCCAAATTCGACGGAATATACAGCATTCGTTACACCCGACGGATAATATGAGTACATAACGATGCCGTTCGGATTGAAAAACGCACCGTCCGTTTTCCAGAGGGCTATTCTCAATGCCTTAGGTGACCTCGCGTATTCGTATGTGGTTGTCTACTTGGACGACGTCCTAATCGTTGCTGATTCGATAAACCAAGCTCTAGAGAGATTGAACACCGTATTAGATACCCTCGTAAGAGCCGGATTCTCCTTTAGCTTCGCTAAGTGTTCTTTCCTGAAGACGTCGGTACTCTATCTGGGGTACGTAATCTATAACGGAGAAGTTCGTCCCAATCCGGGTAAGATTCACGCCTTGAGTTCGTTACCTGCGCCAACGACCGTCACACAGCTCCGACAATTCATAGGTTTAGCCTCCTATTTTCGAAAATTCATCCCTAAGTTTTCACAGGTAATGAAACCCCTGTACGCACTTACCTCCGGCAACAAAAACATCACTTGGACAGATGGACATGAG
>NC_057779.1:16653718-16655607 GCF_014825855.1 Bombus pyrosoma
TGTAATTTATATTCTACTATAGCCGTAATTAAACGATTGTTATTCATTGTATTTTGTTCGAGACTTGTGATATTGGGATGGGGTTCGAGGCGACACAACTGGTCGCCGAACGTAGCCGCGGTCACGGGATGGACATTTTCCTTGGGAATGTCGATATAATGGGACACACGTTGTATTAACAATCAAACTCCAAGCAAAGGTTGCCTAGCAACGGCGATTGGAACCTTCTCGAAGCTTCGGACCAATATATAACAAACGAACGCAATCGAAAAGTCTGGAAAGAATTCCATCAGTCTATTATTCGTGCGATCACCTTGGAGAGTTTCACATCGAGCAGTATATATAGAGCGTCCCATTAAACGTGTGTTGTGTTAAAGTATTTTACGTATAATACAGAGTTATCCTGTTGACCGTGGGTTCGTTATCGAATCTTAGGCCATTGTCATAAGTGTCTTATCCGCGTAGTTGTTTGTTAACTTTGTAAACTCATACTAGTGTTAATAAAAGTCGTTTTAATTTTACGAGAGAAAAAAAATGTATAGCTCCAGCGAAGAATCGTTATACGCCCAATACCTTTCTCCTGACGATGCTCCGACATCAGAAGTGGGATCAGTGCCGGTTGTGACGATACAGGAACATAGGGTCCTGGTGCGTGATCTTGTTCGGTCGATAAGACAAAAACGGAGAAGAAGGAGTGTGGAACGGAAAAATATTTCGCTGCCACGTTTTAACCCCGAAGTCACGGGCGCCGATCCGGCCGCATGGAGCTCAGCTGTTAGCCTGCTCATGAAGGACAACCCCCTACGAGACAGCGCGCTATATTCTGCCTTGAATCGTGCCTTAGAGGATTCCGCAGCGCATTGGCTTACGCAGGTAATAGACGGCGAAGAAATTACCTGGCCAAGGTTGAAGGAACAATTCATCGCGCATTTCGGAGGCCAGGAGACCACATC
This sequence comes from Bombus pyrosoma, assembly GCF_014825855.1. Lineage (NCBI taxonomy): Eukaryota > Metazoa > Arthropoda > Insecta > Hymenoptera > Apidae > Bombus > Bombus pyrosoma. The sequence goes on from NC_057779.1 coordinate 16,654,672, forward strand.
GTCATCGTTAATAAAGTTGTCTAGGGAACCACGATGGGAGAATGAATCCTCAGGAGCGTTCGGCAATCGTATCCGTTCCCTGCTGAATACGAAGTGGCAACATTTAACAAGAGATGAGATAGTCAACGCTACCGCTCTCTATCTGCTGAGCTCACACGATCAACGCTTCAAACGATTGGCGCTCACGAGCGACATCAAGACGGCGGAACAATTTCGAAACAAAATGAGGGCTTTTTCTTACGAGGAGGAGCCGACGTTTTCGCCGGGAAATTCATCAGCGGGCCCCGAAGCCAAACGACGCAAGCTGTCGGACCACCGGGTTAGGTGCCTGTACTGTGGTATTCACGGACATAAGATAACTGAGTGCCGCAAGAGGACGCGGGTCGAAAAGCAGAAGTATACACGACGCCCAGGAAAAAGCCAACCAGCTACATCGTCCAAGGTGTCCTGCTTCAAGTGTCGCGCGGAGGGGCACATCGCAACTGACTGTCCGCTACTGCAGACCAGAAAATCTAATCCCAATAACGAACCTAGAATCATTGTCACTAGCGTCTCGAGTATCTAATTACCACGGTTACTTGTCGATATCTGTAACAATCGTGTTTGCATTAGTCAATATCTTCTCTATTGCATAACGACAAAGTCTAACCATAACGAATGTTCGTTTCACGCCCCTTTAACCCCAACCCTAATCATAATGCCAATCCGACATATATATATATAATAATTATAATAATATATATATATATATATATGTCGGGTTAGCGTTAGGATTAGAGCTGGGGTTAAGGGCGTGAAAGAAACCTTGCTTGCTCTCACAAAATCTATGTCCGACTCTTGGTTAACAGATCGCGAAGACGTTATTCCTTTTCGTTAATAAAGTCGCAAACAGGAATGAATTTTCGTCGCGATGATGCCACCGAGGAAAACTACGAC
>NC_057779.1:16656107-16660164 GCF_014825855.1 Bombus pyrosoma
TTGGTATGGTTTGTGATTTTAGTGGAGCCACCTTTGATTTTGCCGTGAGGAGTCGTATCCAGACTTGACCATCCGGAGTGATGGTGCGAAGGTAAATGCATGCCCCATACGCCTTTTCGCTGGCATCACAGAATCCGTGTATCTCAATTTCGGCTGCAGACTTGATTATCGTTTTTCGTGGAAATCTTATATTGTTCAGGAATGGCAGCTGCGTGTAATACTCATTCCACTCTGTATGCAAGTCAGCCGGTAAAGATTCGTCCCAGTCGAGTTTTAGTGTCCAAAGTCGTTGGAGTAACATTTTTGCTCGAATGATCACTGGCGCAAGTAATCCAAGTGGATCATAGATTTTGGCGATTTCGGAGCTGATTATCCTCTTCGTGATTCGGCAACCGGTAGGCCGGATTTTGACGTAGTATAAGATTGAATCGTCAGATGAATTCCAAAAAACTCCTAGGGTTTTTAATGTTTGAGATTCGCCCAGTTGTAATTCGTCGTTTATGTCATGTTGGGAAAGTCCTCGTAGCAGCTTTCGGTCGTTTGACGCCCATTTACGAATATTTAGACCGGCTAGTTTGAGCAGTTCTGTGAGTTCCGTTCTCAATGATTGTGCCTCGGCCCTTGTATTGACTCCTGTGAGAACATCGTCGACGTAGAAGTCTCGCTGCAAGACCATCGCTGCTCGTGGATACCGATGTCCCTCGTCGTCCGCCAATTGTTTGAGGCACCGTATGGCCAGATACGGCGCTGCTGACAGCCCGAACGTCACTGTGTTAAGTTGATAAGTGTCGACTTCTCCATTATTGTTACGCCACAAAATTTGCTGAAATTTACGATCCTCTGGACGCACGAGAAATTGCCTGTACATTTTTTCAATATCTCCTGTAAGAACGTATTGATGCGAGCGAAATCTTAGGAGAATGAAAAATAAGTCTTCTTGCAGTTTCGGTCCTGTGTGAAGTACGTCGTTCAGGGAAACTCCGGTGCTGGTTGGTGCTGATCCGTCAAATACGACTCGGAGTTTCGTCGTTTGGCTGGACTCTTTGATCACGCCGTGATGTGGCAGAAAATATCCGTCTTCCGTGGAGTGGTCCGTGGTTATCTTCGACATGTGTCCTAGATCAAGATATTCCTGTATTACGGCGTGATAGTCGGCTTCGAACTGTTTGTCCCGTTGAAAGCGACGGCAGAGAGATGTGAGTCGCTTCATCGCCATGGCCTTGGAGGATCCGAGTGAAAGAGTTGTTTTGTTGAATGGGAGAGCGACCATGTATCGTCCTTCGTTTGTGCGTTGTACGTGACGTCGAAAATGATCCTCACATTGTTGTTCCGCTTCTGAAATGTGTGGAATGGAAGGTCCTTCGTCGATTTCCCAAAAGCGGGCGAGGTCCGCCTGTAAAGCCGTCGTGGAGGCGTGGAACGTATATGCTGAAGACTGCGAGGCTGGGCTCCCCCCGATGACCCATCCGAAACGCGTTTTTTGCAGGCGCAAGTCGGGCCCGTTATCTTGATTAATGTCAAGTTGACCAACGCAGAGTGAAGCTAATGTAGGTCCGGCGCTCAACAATATTTCGATTGGAGCAGGTCTATGGAATCTTGGATCGGCAAGTTGAAGATTCCTTGGTATTTGCATTGTTGAGCGATCTACAGGTTGATCTGGCACCCAGGTCGATATGGTTGGGATGACCAGGAACGTCAGTGTGCGTTCGTATGCGCCGTCAATTGAAGTGATCGTGGCCGTGACGTAGCGTTTCGAGGTCGTCGATAACGCGTCGAGAGTTCCGATTGGGACCGAACATTTCCGTTGGTTGAGTTTTAATGAGTGGGCGAGTTTTTCGGTAATGAAATTCATGCTAGAGCCGGTGTCTAGCAGGGCTCTACAACGGAATGGTTGTCTCTTATTGTTGTATATGTTGACCTGCGCCGTGACTAAGAGATCATGTTGTAATGGTTTAGAGGGAACCGAGGTCAGTAATTCGGTCCTTTTTGATTCGGTCCCAATTAAAGTCGTCTGAGATAGTCATTTCCTTTCTTGTCTTTGAGGACTAGACGATGACTTTGATCCGGTTGTATGTGTACGAGTTGGCCGAGGTTCGTGTTTTGGTGACGTTCGGGGTGACGACCGTGGAGACGACCGGTTAGACGACCGGGAAGACGATTTAGAAGACGACCGGGTAGACGACTGGGAAGACGACCGGGTAGACGACTTAGTAGACGACTTGGAAGACGTGGACGCGCGTCTCGAAAGATGTGACGAACGAGGAGTCGGTGAGCTAGGTGAAGAGCGTCCACTCGATGATCGGTCGCTCGACGATCGACCGCTCGAAGGTCGTGACTTGCCGTGACGTTGGTGGTGATGCAAGTATGTATGATGTCGCTGTCTGCATATGCGACATGAACCTGCAGAGCACTGGGCGATAGTGTGCCCTTGGCCTAGACAATTGGCGCATAGGGATGCCCTTTTGACGATTTCAAGGCGACTTTTGACCGACTTCGCCTTGAAGACCTCGCAATGCCATATTTTATGTTGTCCCTTGCAACTTGGACACGCCGTCGGCCTATGTGTAGTGGCGAAGGTGATGCTTCGCGGCGCGTGTTGTCGTTGTCGATTGTGTTTGTCGGACGTTTTTTTTGTCTTGGTCGTCGGGCTTGTTCTGTCGCCGTTCGTCCGTGTTTTGAGGAAGCCTACCAGATGTGTATAGGACGGCATCTTTTTATCCGGTAGCGTTCGTTGCCATTTACGAATGATGGCGGACGGTAATTTGGAAGTAAGCAATTGAATAAGGACAACATTTGACGTTATCGGCTCTCCTAGCTTCTCCAAGGCTTGGAGATTTGCCTTGACCGTCTCCAAAAGATCGTCGATTGCTTCGGGTGTCTCCTTGCTTATTTTTGGATAGTCGAATATCAAGTCCCAGTGGCGCATGCAGATTTGACGGTGGCAGTCGAATTTTTCTTTCAGAATATCAATCGCGATGGGATAATTAATTTCCGTAACGTTCAACGATTGGATGCTTCGCGCGGCCTTTCCGGTTAACGAAGATCGAAGGTAGTGGAACTTCTGTACGGCAGTGAGACGATCGCTTCGATCTATCGTGGACGAAAATGCGTCATAGAAAGAATGCCAATTCTCGATGGCACCGTCGAAATTAGGTAACTGAATCTCTGGTAGTTTAATTTCTGTCGGCTCGGCGACCTTGGGCGAATCGCAGCTTGGCGATTTCGACGACGATGATGCTGGTGCGTCATCCATGAGAATGTGTACTCGTACTACCAGGTCATAATATATGTTAGTTATTTCGGAAACGCGCGCGTCGTCCCGCTCGCCTAAATCTTCTAGTTCATCTTGTAATTCTCTGTACTGTTTCCACGTGTCGTCGAGCAGTGAGTGGTAAGCCGTCAAAGAGGCCTTGTTCCGTCTGCTGGATTGTTCGTATTCGTCGAGTCGTTTCGATAGAGTCGTAAATCGGCCGATTTGGAAGCCTCGTTTACGATGCAAGGAGGTAATTTTGTCTGTGCCTTCCATTGGTAGCGGATCGTAAGACAATGTAATGAACGAGCTTACCTTGTGGTTGTGTGTTCGGATGTTGCTCGTCACGGTGTGTGTCTCGATTGGCGTCTAAGACGTTTCCTTGCGGAAGTTGACCCTCTATTTGTTGACGTGAGGATGCGTGGTTACGTTCTTCAACCACCGAGTTATGCCTCTTCAAAATGACTGCCCTTGGCGTTACTTACTTCGCTGGAGTGGTAACGCGTCTGTTGTTGTTATATCGGATTCACGTGGCACTGTATGATAGTGGGTGTCACTGGTGTGCACGTTCACTCGACACGTAATCCGGCTCGAAGGACCAAAATGTCTCGACCACTCGCGGGGAGACGCGATCGTAAGAAAACACGTCAACGGGAGTCGTAAATTCCCGTTACGATTAAATAATCGACGCCACGAAATGATCGATCCCCTGATTTCTGTTACGATAATAGGGGTGGTTTAACTGAAATTACACTGAATTAACAGATATAGAATAGTGTTTATTACAACAACGTTATATAAGGACAA
>NC_057779.1:16660664-16692879 GCF_014825855.1 Bombus pyrosoma
CCGATTACTAATACCGGCAACTTGTGACATCCGGTAGCATTTGCACAAAAAAGTGTAGTAACGTGATCTTCGCACATTTTTTGGCTTGATGTCGATTTCGCATGGCGAAAAGTCAAAGTTTCTTTTGGTACTGCTTTCCACATTATTGCTGTGTAATTGGCATTGTAAACGTTCTCCAATGTGTACCCCTCGTTTTGCAGAAGTGTGTTAAAATCAACTTTGAAGGTGTCTGCTGCAGCTTTAGTTGGGGTTGGAAAATCTTGCCTGATATCTGTATGACTAATATGGTGACGGTTTCTAAAGTTTTGTAACCATTTTTCACTGGCTTTAAAATAAGGATCTCTCTTTAATTTTTCATTAAGTTCCAGAGCTTTTTTCTGTATCTCTATTCCTGTCATTTCTATGTTATTCTTCATACATCGTATGCACAACTGGTAAAGAACTCTGTCTAAGTCCAGTAACCGTGACAATGGTAAACGTTGTGTGACACGGCTGATAATCACTGGGTTGGTTTCGAAATATTTTTTAATCTCTTTTCTGTGTAAATATATATAGCTCACGGAGGCACTTGAAATATTGTATTTTTCTGCTACGATTCTCCGAGTTTGACCTCTTTCTAACATCTGAAGAATTTCGTATTTTTGCTCAATTGTCAACGTTTTCGGTTTTCGATTTTCCGCCATTATTGTTTGAAACGTTTCGAATGTACGTACCGCACAGAAATGATGTGACGAGATGTTATTTCGACAGTTATCGTAGTCGACAATTTTGATTGGGGAAAACAAATACTATATGAACTATATACGTATATAGGTATATACGTATGTACGATACACTATAGAGCATTATACAATATTCTGATGATAAACCAGTCGGATGATGTATGTACGCAATGTATAATCGAGATTAAACAGTATATAAAAATAACAAATAATATTCGACTAAGAGTTGATAGAAGTAAGCAGGACGAAAATGAGAATTTATCATCAGATAATTATGATAATAAAAGGGACAGATTTAATTGCAAATAGTTTATAAATAAATGGTTTTCTGTAACTGAATTTATACTTCTGCCCATCCTATAAAGGGTAAACTTTTTAAAAATACAAATAGCTCATTGTTTCTACGAATATTCCAAACATTCTTTTCATTAATTTATCCTTTGAATATTTTTGTGCAATTTTGTAAAAGGAAAAAATAACAAATTTAACTATCAAGTTAAACGAGTTAAAAATCAATTGTAATGTTGTCATCGTGGTTTATTGTTAATATCGTGTAATTTGAAAGCAGAGTCTTTTTCTATACAAAATTCAACGTAGATTATATCTATGAAATTTGAATTCGTCGAACAAAGAATTTCATGCATTCGACATAAAATGATTACTACTAGTGTTAGTTTGTCTCATTTTAGACGTTTTGGTCCATCTTCTTTTCGTAGCGAATAATTCCTACTTTGTAGTTTAAACGTGTGTGATTTAAATATATAATATCTTCATACGGGTAATAGTCAGATTTTTTCTCATAAATGATAAATGTTTGGGAAAAATGAAAGGATACACAATTTTACTATTTTTTATAACCAACGTAATAACGTACATCAATGACCAGGAGTACCAATACTAGAAATCCAATTTCCCGCTCCTAAGACGTTTTTGAATAAATATATCGTATTGGCGTTGTAATACAATTATAATCTATGGTGTATTTCAATTTTTTGGTCTGCAGTCTTAAAAATCATTTCCCTACTTCGTAAGTTCAAATCTGTTTATTTGAAGCTTAAATACGTTGTTTGGGAAATAGCTCACTGTTTTGTAATTATAAGAATGGAACCTATTCACTTGAAAATATACGTATTTATCTATATCTAGAACAGTGGACAGTAATAGTCGTATTGAACATGCTCCTTAAACTTGGTGAATAAGAAATACTGGTAAATATAAAACTGTAGACAACATTTAAACATTTCCTTTATTTCCAGTCATATATAATCTTAAGATCTTGAAAGAAATAATGTGCATCGTACAGGATTAAAATTATATTAATATTTGAAATAATAAAGAAAATATAAAGAAATATGTCACATTTAGTTTAAAAAATTAGAAATCATCATTTTGGTCATCCTGCTAGTTGCAAAATGTGGTAAAAATGTTCCCACGTTAATTGTTTTTTTTTCGTATACTTAGTATCTACGGTAGAAGCATTGACCAGTAACTGTGTGAGCACCCTGCGTAAAACGACTAAGCACTAGATACTCCTTGACTTTAGCTATTTTCAACCCTTCTCAACGAAAGTTTACAACAAGATGAACTGTGAATAGTTGGGGAATAGTTGGAGTTCTCGTGATGATACACTAATGACATTCGTTTTTAAAAGAAACTTTTTCTACAAAAATTGATTACATGTTATCAAAAACTTGTTAATTATCACGTGCTCTATCTTTTAAGAGATTCTTATTTCAACTGATTGGTTCTTATTCTCGTTGTTATTCATTTTGATATTTAACTTCATATTTCATACGTAAATGGAATTTTTAACCCTTAGAGTGCTGAATACTCGGAGCCTATGCCATCCGTACGGACGGCACGCTGCCAGCGCTGACGATCGCTGTGGACTGAATACTTTTTTGCTATACTGAACTTTGTTGATTGACTATTCAAAGCGCAAATCGTAATAAGTTATAATAATTCTTTTGCATGAGATTAAATGATACAAGAGCTTTATTTTTTAGTATTAATTATTTATTATAAACATTGAAATTTACTATAAATAATAAACTGGAATTTTGGTAGTAAACTAGAAAACAATAAACTAGAAAACTAAATTTAATAAATATAACACGAGTTAATAATTCAGTTGTGTGTGAAAAATTTCAAAACAATTATCGATACATAATCCGGCATCACATTTTCTGCATTCGTATCGTGCTATTATTTTGCGGAAAATATTGCTTTTCAACAGTTAATCCGTAGACCAATATTCTCTCACAGACAGTTTCAATTCTACCAAATGTCCAAATTGGACAAATTGTGAATGCAAAGTATTAAATAAAAAAAAGAAAAGACAGTTTCTTCGAACGCGGCATTAATATTGAAATGCATTTATATTTATCTCACACAAACGTAATAGTATTACTTCTGCGTAGGTGCTCGGAAAAATTGACAAACGCATATATGCGTCCTTAGTTCACACCAATGACTTTCGCCAGACGCATATATGCATCCATAACACTCTAAGGGTTAATACAATGAAAACTCAATTTCGATAGAAACTTTACCAGTCTATAGACGGTGTAGATATTAAAATTTTTATTGCTTTTCAACTAAGAAAAAGTTATTAGCATACCAGTGCAAAGTTATGTAAATGCAGTACAGATTTATATAGAGTTTCACACAAATAGTGGTACAGTTCCCAACGGATTTCACATGAAAAAGCAAATAAGAAGTAAGTATAGTGTTATGTCGCGCAAGACATCTGCACTCCATCCCGCGCTGCTTGACCACCGACGGTCTACGCACCGGCCTTCCGACCCTCAATAAATCCAAGGACCCACCGTAAAACGTTAACATTTTAACATCATTGTTTCGATATGTTTTCACTTCACATGTTTGACCTGAAGGAATTCCTCATCCTAGAAATATTTTCGGTACATAGCTGGTACTTAAAACGGTCCTTGGTTTTATTATATGTTCTTACAAGTTACGGAGAAAGCGGGTAGTCACCTAACGGAAAAAGTGGATAAGTGTCTAACCGAAAAGCCGGTTTTTTTCCCTATGAATAAGGTCTACCCCGAGACATGCCGATCGGAGGCTTTCTTCTCCAATCGTCATCTGTTCACGTTGGCTATAACCAATGGTCATCGCAGATCGTTGCCCTCACTCTACTAACGAAAAGTGTGAGCAACGAATCCGTTTTCTTAGTTCAAAAGACACACCCATGCGGAGCTTTCCTCCGTAATCACACAAGAACGAAATTTACTTGTCCTCAACACGACAGAGCGGTCACTCTCTCCACTTTTCTTCTCAAGCTCTAGAACAGTCAAATTCACTTCCTGCGTTCGTATTCGTCAATCACGCTGTATCTCGTTAGTGTATTAAGTGTTGGAAATATACAAATTTATAACCCTGTAAATCGCAGCGTTATACTACAACAATTACCCCTATTATCCTAACCAAAATAAGGGGATAGATCTATTCATGGTGTCGATTCTTACAATCGTAACGGGAATTTACGACTACCGTTGACGCGTATTCTCGCGACCGCGTCTCCCCGCGATTGGTCGATAAAACACATAGTATAAAATTAATATTCGTAAAAAATTGGTTTGGGACGTTACTAATAAATACGTGTACATTTAACTATAGTTCTGCTTAACATATTTTGCCACAAATTCGTCCTTATTTATTATATTTGATGACTAATATTACAATTACAATTTTTAAATATTTCATTTAACCAACTTACAACTCCTGTTGAATGAAATTCATCAAAGGGAATAAAGTCAAACACGCATCTCAGTGTTGTTCCGATATTACTTATAATTATCATATTGTTTAGTCTTCACGAATATATACTTTCATTATAGTTTGAAAATACGTAATTAATTTCATACTAACAATAACGTTTCATCGTATAATAGAGCGTTAACAAAATCGAGATTGTTCTCTTTGTTTCCCAGTTTCCACTTCTTAGTAAGGTTCTTAATGTACGGAAATATGCTTTATAAATTAGTCGCACGTTCGCGGGGAGACGCGATCTCGAAGAAGCGCGCCAACGGGAGTCGTAAATTCCCGTTACGATTGACTAATCGACGCCACCAGTCGTACGATCCCTTATTTCTTGTGGGATAATAAGAGTGATTAATTGAAATAACGCTGCGATTAACAGGTTATTATGTACTTAATCGATCCAACAACTTCGGTGTATACAAGAATAAATGTTTGTACGGACAACGACGAGTGAGTACGACCTGAGACCCTTTTCGTATCGTTGCGTATGATGATGTCGACTGACTGTTGTCGTTGAAGACTCTTTGAAGACTTGCTCGAGAGTGACTTGATGAAGACTGCTTGAACACTTGCGCGAGAGTGACTTGATGAAGACTGCTTGAACACTTGCTCAAGAGTTGTGGAAGCAATCCGATGTTGACTGTCCGAGTCTCTTAGTGAGTCTTACGTTCTCGTAGCATTACGGAGGAAGGCTCGGTGTGGGTATTCATGGGAGAACCCAGCTTTCCCGTTAGGGAAATATTCGCTTTCTCCGTAATTAGTATGAACGCATAATAAACCTAAGGACTATTCCAGGTACCATCCATAAACCGACAACACTTATAGGAATAATGATTCCTTCAAGGTTAATAGGAGTTAGTTATAAATATAAAGACAAAAGATAAAATAAAAGCCTAGGTTTGTGGTGGGTCCTTAGGTTTATAGGGGGTCTAAATAGCGGTGCCGACCCTTGGCGGCGAGGGAGCTAGAGACGTCGCGCTGACCACTTCACGCGACATAACACTATCGTAGTGTCTTGATCTGTTTGTTAGTATTTTGCATTTAACGTTATCCTGCAGTAAAAACATTGACTGTGGATCATATACACTAAAAGTAAAGAATGTAAAATAAACTGAACTACTTCTCTAAAAATAGATAATTTACTATATTTACCTTTATTTAGTCTACAATTTGGTACGATACATGGCCATGTCATATTGAATTGAGATATTATAAATATTATAAGTAAACATATTATCAAATAATGATGCTGATTATGATATTTGTGTTATAATTGAATTTATTATAATTATAATTTTGCAGCATTTGTTGTGTCACGTCGGAGACACAAGAAATCACCAAACCGATAGATCGCCAGTGATCTCCTCGGGTGGCAGTTCGAACGTTTCACGAATAAGGTGAAGAAATTGAACTTCGTATAAGATGATGGAAATTTTATTATATAAATCCAACAAAGTGACGGTTCAAAGTATTACAACAGAATAAGGTCTTGAGCGCTAATTTAGGAGGGTTTCTATAGTGAGGTTTTAGTCCATTTGGAGGGGTTATCGTCGGATGTATATTAGAGGCGGCTATTCAACTACCGTTTTGTTATTATTTCGATAACTGTGGCATGCAGGATGTTTCGTCTACTTGATTACTATTTCTGAGCGGGTGGCCCTCTTGAGTGTGTGACATTGCGACGTTGCCCATGTCACGACCGGCACACTTTTAAATCCGATGGACTGATGACGAAGATAAAGATGTGGCAGCACTCGGCGACAATGTATATCGTCGAAGTGCCTAATGAGCTATCAATATCCCAACAGTCCTTCCGCTGAATGTTCGAGAATAAGGCATGCGTGACAACGGTCGCGTACGCCTAAAAAACGCGTCGATAGTGGGGATATTGAGGGGTGATAAAGGATCCTATCAAAAGTCAAATTGTAAGAGCTTCAGTCTTGAAAAGTCACGCCTAGAACTCGGAAGTAAATTTTTCACCATAAATTTCTTTTTTTTATTTTTTATTTTATTTTATTTTTTTTTTTTTTTGTTATTTTACGTAACATCCACATGGTGGTTTAGAGTTTAATACTTCTATTAAAAATAAATATTGTTTCAAGCCGACTTCTTTTGTTTTTTCGCAGAATTCAGCGGCAGGCAGCAATTTCTGTAAGCCGCAGCCACATTGCAACCAACCTAGCCACCAGCCTAGGGTATATGCATGCATTTACCGATATAATACCTACCATAATAATAGTATTGTATATCGCAAACACAAAATCGCGCTGCGCAGATCCTAACAAATAAATTGAAATACCTTATTGCGGTCAAATTAACCAACATCATCCAGTCACTGAGAGCCCCCATCACAATAGTTTCCTCTATATGCGTACGACCCTGCTCAATGTATTCTTAGTAGTTTCTATTTGTGACACTAGATGGCGTATCGAAATTCTCTGTCTCTCAAGATGTAGTATGTCTTTTGTATCCGAAACTCGGTAGAGTGCACGTGCTAGAGTATACGTGCTAGTGTTAAAATTCTTATTGCACGTGATTCTACTTACCAATTATTAATTAGTTGCAAGTACGAAGTCAAGAATGAAATTTGATTATTAGAAAGTTGTTTTGTGAAGTTTCTGTACATATACCTATGTACCTAAATATTTTATACTTGTACGTTTATAAATTAACAAACTTGGGGTAAATTATTCTAATCGAAAAGCTTTATACGCCCTCTAATGTGGACCAGACAACAACCAGATACATTATTTTATATACATAAAAGTAAGTCATAAAAACAAATATAGTTTTCTTATTTTGCTTTGCCTATTTCTATTACATTTGTAAAGAATGTACAATTTTTCAATCACTTTCCTAATGATATTTTCTGTGGTTACTTGTATACTTACGTTTCATATATTCATGGAAGAGTGATGGTAGTTATACATAAATACTTATGTTTTAGTTTTAATTATGTAAATTGATAATAGGCTTTCATATAATAGTTATATCGTTCTTCCCATAAATTTACTTTCTTCTGCAAAGAAATGTTTTCATCACTGAATGGTTATTTGTTTTGAAAAACAAGTTGTGTCCTTCATAATGATCAATAATGGAACAAAAGTATTTATAATAATTATTCATAACCACAATATTCACAATTTTCCTTTAATATTATTTGCTTTTATAATATTTTATTTCATTTACCTGATTTATTAAAAAATCTTTGCATTTGTGATAAATGCGCTTTGTGATATTGAAGAGAAGTTGTTCATAGACGAGTCTCCATAAATTCTTTTTTACACTAGTCTTTCTTTTCTTTTCTATCACAGAATATTCTATTTCAAAAAGAAAAATAAATCTCATTTATTGCATCAATGATATATATAGAGAAAATATATTGCATATACGGTACTTTTATAGTTAAATATTACATTCTTATAAAATAATCATGTTTCTGTTAATATCAGTTATTTTTTAAACCACGTATTTCATTTATTTGATTATTGATTAACTATAAATTTTTTAGGAAATTTTTTAAGGCCTCATTGCCATAAAATGACACATGTATTTCATGACTTTGAAAAAATCTTATTATTGGATAAGACAATTAGGCATAAGACAACTGGGTAAGTCTTCATCTGTAATTATCTATTATTAATTGTCATAATATTTGCCATATTACATGCTTATAATTGTGAAACGCATTATTTCATGTAAGAGAAGTAAAAAGATTTCATTTATTATATATGTTATCCATTCATATACTCATTTAATATAATATATAATAGACTCTTCAGTTTTCAAGATATTCTCATAATAAGTTAGTTTAAAACCATATAAATTTTTTTTGCACATTGTTCCTCTCTTTGCACCTGCGCCCTATAGAAAACCTAACCCAACACAAGTACTGTTTTAATTTATCCAAAAGTAGCTTTAGATTGACTAGATTCTTTATGTGAAAGTGGTAATTTGTAGTAAAAATTAAAAACAATTTCATATCCATGTTCCTAAAACTTTTCAGAATTTTCTTTTCTATCATAGAATTCAACTATTTATGGTATTAAATTTTACAAAATTAACTTTAATTTATTTAAAACAGGCACATTTTTATCATACAAAAGATTCTTGCTGCTGAAATTTATAATATCTTTGTGTCAATTTTGAATAAATATTGATTTTCTGTATTAGAAATTAATTATTTACAATAACGTGTTTAAGAAAAGCACTATTATTTTATCTAAAGAAAAAAAAAAGGAAAGACAAAAAAGCAACATTTTCTATGTCAATAAATTATAGCATAACACATTGGAAAATATAAGTAAAATACTAGAAAATATTATAACAGATATAATGAAAAATATAATAAAAATAAAATAAAAGCTATAAAGGCAATTATAATAATTCATCTGAGTATTAACGGGTCATTAGGGTCTTGTGCATTAATATAATTATCATAATAATGAATGTATAATTATAATGATAATGAATGTTATTAAATATTTCTAAATATCCATCTCTTGACATGACTTTAGAAAGATTGTTCAAAGGTAATATTTTATCCGTTGACTAATATTGTGTTTCACAGTTTATTTTACTTTTGGAAAGAATAATGAAAGATAATGAAATGAGTGAAGTTTGAATTTGTAGTTGCTTTTATCCCTGCATCTATTCCAAATGATGTAATATAGGGTTCAAATTATTTTTTTACCATGAAAAACTTATAGATGTGTTTCCAAGATTATTAATATTTTCATTAATGCAATTGTGTTATATTATATTCCATTATAATATATAATGGAATTGAGTTTAATTTTACATTGTTTAAATGTCTAAGTATTGACAAATTTTCTTCATATTCTTCATTATTATCAGATTGATCTTCTTCGGCTGTTATTTGTTCTAGATTTATGTTACATATCAATGTTGATGGTAAAGATTGAATATATGGAGTACATAATAATGGTAAAATATCTGCAAGTAATTTCAATTTCATTTAGTTACTGTTTATGTATCCTGTTTTTAAGGCTAATGTTTGAAATATATGAATCTGATAAAGTGAATTGTTATAAGATTTGCTATCCATATATTCCATTTGTGCATTGTTTGTACATTGAGTAGCATAAGTGTGTTTCTTTAAATAATTTTGCAGCATGAAAACAAAATAATTTGAATTTCTCTAAATGTATTGGAAATTGGCAAGATATAGTTATTAAAATTCGAAAATTGATTTTACACCTGTTATACCTGCTAATATTTGTGTTCCTCGTAATGCTTAACAAGTTTGCATTTTAGTTGGAACTATCTTTAGGTTTCAGTTTGTCAATGTTCAAACCTAATTTTTCCAGAAAATATGGTTGTATTTCTATTTTTTGTTGAAGTAACTGATCTTTCTCTTCTTTTTATTTTATTTGCCATTTTTTTATTCTGATTCCATAAGATACATGAATGATGCATTCAAAAAAACGAATCCACGCGTGAAGACGAGTGGAAACATAAATTTTCTTCATTTTTTAGTGAAAATTCATGTAAGCAAAAATTATCAATCTTAAAAGCTTGTTATGGTGTTGCTCCCCAAATAGGATAATGTTGTGTGGATATGGTATTTGCTATTACATTTAAAAATGTACTGTCTATTACAGTTAATTTAAACGTAATTGCCAAAATTTTGTTAAATTCTTAATTGGATAATCAATATTTTCTTTTGCTTCAAGGATATGCTCTGCTGTTTCTTTAATGTATTGTAACTTTAATGATCTGCAAAGTCTAATGGACTGTGGTGTATCGTTATTCTATGGAATTGTTATTAACTGTTGAAAATCACAGTGGTATTTCTGTGAAAAGACAGCAATCTGAAGCAGTTGAATTTTCCGATTCTTCGAATATTTATTAGTATATTGCATGCTTAGTACGGCCATCAAAACCATAATTAAATATTATTTTGGTCTCAATTACATCACCTTTACTGTATAAATCTATATTATCTATTACTTCTATATGCAGTAATATAATTCTTAGTTGCGAAAGGATCTGTAATGATAGTTTAGCAGTAGTGTTGCTTACAATAATTCTAGATAGTCTGCAATTGTAGTTTGCATCAAGGATAGTGTCATATGTTGGATATACATTACAGTTCGTCCTGTCACTTTCCAATTGAATATTTTGTTGATGTATTTATATATGTATGATATATATGTAACTATATTGTATATAAGTAAAATGCATAACTAAATATATATATGTAAATACTTCACATTCTTCCACACAACTTAAAGGCGATATACACTTCAAGTGCTAGAACGGAAGCTAGAACGTTTTAGGGGTCTATTTGCTAAATTTGTTAAGTGTTGAAGGTTACAGGTGATTGCACTTGAAATTTACATGCTTTTGTTAACAATTGTATAAATTTTCATATGAAAAATCCCGATATTTAACACCTTTCATTATCTCTTTCAAATTCTTCTTAAAGTTAAAATTGTTATAAATTTTGCATTATCCGTATTAGCAATAAAAAAAAATGCTTATACTACAATTAAATATATAAAATGTAAGTGATTATATACATGAAAATGTAACGCGCCTTTGCATTCTGAGGTTCTATAATGAATAATTAAATCGATTAGTTTTAGTTTTAATCGCTTTATTTTGTTTTTACAACGCTATATGTGATCATATATAGTCATTTGAAAAAAGTAATGTTTTCGATTTCAAAGTTTTAAGGGGTTGTTATTATATAGGAAAAATAACGCTTTTGAAATATGAAACCTACAACGTTGCATAATAAAAAAACAGGTGTTTATATGCAAAAAATAACGATGACATTGAAATGACCTTCACAATTTTGGGGGACACTTTTTCTATCGCCACTAAATAAGCTTTCTGAATCCACATACATCCCTTACAGCTATTTTTTTGTCTGCAAAAGCAATTAAAATAAATTAGATGTCTGACTTAAATATACACACTGTATATCTCACATAAAACTTGAGCCACAAGTTGAGTACAGTTCGTTAGATTTGTGCTCTTATTCAGTTGTATGACAAAAAAATCACATTGTTGTACCAAATATTTTACTTTCCTCCGGGTTCAAACCATTTTCTTTCCAAACCAATTGTTGCACAAAATTTTCATGCATGATTTCTCCATGTATGTTTTCATGGGCCGATTCATCACTATCAAGATACATTCCACTCTAATTACTTTATATTGAGCATGTCTACAATATTTTTAAAAAATTTTTACTTAATATCAATGGTGCGTCGGAAATTGCAGCAGATGCTTTTGCTTTAACTTGAAGTGATTTGTGTTTATGAATTTGTTTACTCTTTTTGAATTCGGGATAAGCTATGCGGCCCATGTGATTCGAGTACCAAGAAGCACGCTTGAGACCCTTCTCTAATGTACAGGGCTCAATTGTTTCTTTTTCTAGTAAGGACTGGATGACATTTCGATAATTTTTTATTTTTCTTTGTCAATTAAACTTAAATAATAGATACCGTACCCAACATAACCTCAACCACTTTTTTTTTTAAGTTGTCTTGTATTCTTGTAATAAATTAAAAATGGATTTATTTTCCATAATCTCCTGTCATTTCGATACAAAAGACCTCAATTGTCCTGTAATGCCTGTGTTTACTTCTGTCTGTTTTTCTGCTTGATGTCTCTCTGTGTTTTGTACTTGTTCTTCAGTGATTTTCTAGTCTTCAAGATAAGGCGTGGCCGATACTGAGTTGTTATGTTTTGTTGATGTTTGAGTCCCAACTATTAAGTGACCTTCTCTTCATCTATAGTCGATTGGTTTTATATTTTCTGGGATATTTTTCCTATAGATTTTGGCTCTTTCATTGTTTCCTTTAGATCTTCTCCAAAGAATTATTCTCCTGACTTTGTTTTTATTAGTACTGATTTTATTCGTTTCGATATCCTAAGCAATATGAATGCCTTACATGCTTCTGTTTCGTTATAATGTACTTCGATTATTAGCTTTGCTGCATCATTCAACATCTGGATGAAGTGTATTTTATCCACTTCGCTTTTCTCGTCTATTACCGCAGATATATATGGTTTAACCTATTCCTGCTAAAGTATATCCAATTAAATTTTGGTTTTTTATTAACCCACTTTTAAGTAGCTCTCGAGAAAGTCGCTGCTATTTCTTGATTCACCTTTGGTGCCTCTATCTCTGGAGATCTTATGTATTTCTTTAGCATCTTTTCTTTTTTCTCTTTAGCCAAGCCTTGTTTTACCCAGTGTTTCAACCTGAGATATAATATGGGATATCCTCACTCAGAGCTCATAGAATATCTCCGTCTATTATTTCTGATCTATTCGGGTCCCTGTTTTCGTTCATTGAAGTTTTTCCTTCTGGTAATTCGGGGACATTGACTTTTACGAGCCTGCGTCAATCAGGAGGATAATTATTAATATCTTGATATTAATTAGATATACAAGATATTAAACCAGAATTTTATTTCGTGAAACGGATACCGCCCATCTTATTATTCTTAACATTTCTTACCTTCTCTACAAATTAAATGATAAAATTTTTTTGATCTGTTTTGCCCAACGTACAAGTTCGTCAATTATCATGCTTTTAATCTGTTTAACTTCTCGTGGAAGTTTTCATTCATTAAATTTGTTCATTTCGTACATATAGTACTCCATTATATATATTTGTAGCATATTGGAGTATAGTATATAGATGTCAGAAACGGGACGGCTTTGCGGACGGGACGGATCGAAGTCAACCGTACTGTGGGGCCAAGCTGCTGCTGTGATAGTCATTTAAAATTGCCTGTGCACATTTCTGCTTAGACGCGATTTTTGTTCATAGCACTCAAAGATGTCAAATTCTAGACATATGTACATGCACAGATTCTCCACAGGATAAATAAAATGTTTGTTTATTAACATTATTTATTATAAATCGAAATTATAAATATTTTGTCATATTTATTAACAAAACCATAAATGTTTAATTAAAAGTTTAATCAATAATTTCCTTGTGTGTGATATTGTTCAAAACATCGATCAACGCAAAGCCTACGTTACACTCCTTGAATTCATATCGTGTGTCCTTCCGCTTCTTATGTTTCGAACATGCAACACATCTTCGCTTTGCCAATTCTGAAGCTGATCCTTTCTGATCGGAACATTTTGATATAAAATGCCTACCTGATAGCCGAAAAGGAAAATTGTCGGTATCTTCAGTGACAACTGTTTGATTTACCGTATTTTGTGTGTATTTTTGTAGCATTTCTTTTTGACATAAAAGATGAAATTTGCTAAATTTTTCTTTTTTACCAAGAATTTGTTTATAAATGATGTGAGCGTTATATATTGAAAGGTCTACTGGATGAAAAAAAATGTTTTTTGTGCCACCATACCGATTTTCTTAGAACTTAAAGTCAGATCTACTTTGTCGACAGCACCCATATTATAATTATAATCAATAATGCAGGTTGGTTTTTTTTGGTAATCCCGTGCGATAATTCATCTGTCGATTTGCAGTCATTTTAGCACTGTGGACTGTCGACAACATCCTCTTTTTTATCTAACCATCGCATTGCCAATAAATTATTTCTAGATTCATATTCGAATTCTCCAAGCTTGATCTTTTTTCATCTGCGGCATTCCAACTCTGCTCTTTCTTATAGTCTCGTATGCATTAGTTTTATGCTTATGGAATAATGTATACAAATGTAGACTTGTGTACCAATTATCAGTAATTAAAGTATGGTTTTTACCAAGATATGGTCGCAGAAGTATTGTAACTATGTTTCCAGATTTACGAAGCATCAAATTATTTGTTTTAATATCTGTATCTTTTCCAGCGTAGATGATAAAATCTAGGATATATCCGGTCTTACAATCACAAATAATAAATGATTTTACTCCAAATCGGCTCCTTTTTAGAAGGAATGTACTGTTTCAAGTAGCATCTTCCTTTGTATAACAACAGACTTTCGTCGATACAAAGATTCTTAAATGGATAAGAGGATCCAGCGAAATTTGCTTTCAGTATATTGACTACAGACCGTAATTTTATTAACGGATTATTAGGGTCTTATGCATTAATATTATTGAAATGAATGTTGTTAAATATTTCCAAATATTTTTCTCTTGACATGACTTTAGAAAGATTATTTAAAAATATTTTATCCGTAGACCAATATTGTTTCACAGTTCACTTTTCTTTTGAAAAGAATAATGAAAAGATAATGAAACGAGTGAAGTTTGAATTTATAGTCGTTTTTATCTCTGCATCTGTTTCAAAATGATGTAATATAGGGTTACAATTGTTTTTTGACTACAAAAAATTTGTAGATGTGTTTTCAAAATTATTAATATTTTCATTAATCGAATCTTCTGAACATGTATTTATTATTCTGCGCCTCTTTCAATTCCCATTCAATAACTTCGTATTATTATTTATAATATTGTTTTCATCATCTAAATCTGATGTTTCCATGTTTTCTGTACTTTTTTTTTTGCACGTGGAGAAATCCTCATGGACACTCCGCTGCCGCTAACAGTAGTAGCCGAGTAGTGTCGGACTCGTACCGACTAAAACTCCACGTTGGCCATCCTACGCGTATGACAGGGGGTGCTCCAGGAACCTCGGGTGAATTACTTCTGTTGCATCCCCTCCCGCGTCTTCTCTTCGAGCCAGTCCTGTAGATTCCTTGGCTGTTGAATTTGGCGCTAGGGGGGCCATTGCCCCTGGCGCCGTCCCTCCTTCTAGTCGCGGTTCGTTGTGGTGGCAGTGAGTTAGGTCTGGACCGCCTGACTGCCATCCTCCTTCATCGCGTTATCCTACACGGGTGAGAGTTTCTATTTCTCACCCTTTCTGCTCGCTCCTTTGCGAGCATAACTCGCACGCAGAAGAGGCGGACAGCCTCATATTCCTGTGGCTCGCTCAGCATCGCTGCTATGATTGCTGAGGGGGTCAGCCTCTCGCCTATGACTTGCCGCAGGGTGTAGCGGGGCAGCTCCCATGCCGGACAGGCCTCCAGCGTATGCTGCGCCGTGTCCCTGTCTTCCCCGCAGTTGTGACAGATGTCCGTCGTCTCCCGTCCGATTTTCTTCAGGTACTCCCCGAACACGCCGTGTCCCGTGAGTATCTGGGTCATTCTGAAGATGAGCGGGAGGCCGCGGCGGCTTTTCCATGACCCCCAATAGGGAGAACTGCTGCCGCGCCTCGGTATTGGCCTGCTTCGTTGATCAGCTGGGATCGCCACTGGTCCCATGTGCCCTCCTCGGCGGTTCCTAGGTCGCCTGGGGCCGCCTGGTCGGCCGAGTCCCCTCCGGGGTCCCATGGTCTCCTTCGCTCGTACCTCTTCTTGAGCACCAACGCCGGGAGCTCCCACAGCGGCCTCTGATGGCAGTTACCCTGTGCAGCCTGTTGAGAAGCAGGATGCTGCGACGACACGCCATCAGATTGTCCGCCCACACCGGGGCCCCGCACATCACCCGGGACCGAACGACGCCCTCGTATAGCCGGCGCACCGCGACTCCCGCCCCGCCAATGTTCGGCAGTAGACCGCGCAAGCCGTTGACGGCCGCCGTCGCCCTCGGGATCAGAAAGTCGAAGTGCGGCTCGAACGTCCACTGGCTGTCGATGTCGAGACCCAGGTATCGCATTTGCGATCCCACCCCGACGGTTTCTCTCTCCATGCTTACGCTCAGTCCGGGCGGGAGAGCCCCTCGCCTGTTCTTGTCGTAGAACCAGATGGCCTCCGACTTCACAGGGGAGACTCTTAGGCCCAGTCCGCGCACCGCACGTATCGCGCAGGCCGTTGCGACTTCGCCGATGCGCAACGTCTCGTGCCACCTGCGACCCCCGACCAGGACCAAAGTGTCGTCAGCGTAACACACCATGACCGCGCCTGGAGGTAGCGGGCAGCGCAGTACCTCGTCGTACGTGATGATCCACAAGATCGGCCCCAACACCGAACCCTGTGGTACGCCGCGCTCGACGGGCCGCCTTTCCTCCTCTTCCCTGCTGGCGTAGCATAGCACGACCACCTGTCGTCGAGGTAGGCGCCGATCAACGAGGTAGCTGGGAACCTCGAAGTGTTCCAGGGCCGCCATTATCTTGTCCCATGATAATATTTTCTGTACTGTCTTCATTATAAGTTTCTTCTTCGTCGAATATAATATTTCCATTACTGCTGCTTTCCTTACTTTACATGTTCTTTTTATCTGGGGGATTACAAAATTTTTTAAATAATAGCTTTGTCGAATAGCAAGCAGAATGCTGACTGAACGCTAATGACTCAAGGTTCCGTTATTACAGATTGCCATTTCTTAAACACGTATATACATACATATGTAGTTATTCATCGACCACAGCAATGTGTTTGTGTGAGACACACATATGAATCTTTTGATTCTATGTTTTCGCCGAAAGCATATATGAGTTTTTCGGCCATAGTGACGCGTTTACGTGGAACACATACTTGAATCTTTCGGCTCTATCAGTTGTTTTCGCCAAACACATATATGAGTTCTTCGGCCAAATTAATGGTTCACGCAGAACGCATATATGCGGCGGTAGTTCACAAGGGTTAAAAGAAATGCAAAAAAAAAATGAATTTTCATGTCTCAAAAATATTCAGACACTATTTTTTTTAATAAAAGTTTAACACTTCTTCCGATATCGCTTTTGTTCAATAACATGTTTTAAGCAGTTTAATATGTTGAAAATTATTTTTCATTGATAACGGCTGACATTGTTCCAGATTCTATTCTTTCTTATTTCTTTTTCTTTTCACTAAATTCTAAGTTTAATATTCTCTTACCGTGAACTTTCCGAAGTGGTGTCCAAATCGCTTTCACTTTCACTATTTTGGAGTGGCAATTCTCCCAACACATATTCTACTAAATTATCTTTTGGCTAGTAGGATTTTTCAATATTTCGTATATGTTGGTGTAATTTTTCCAGCTAGCTGTTTTGACGAATTTCATTGCATGGGTTAGCGTAGTTTGTAACTCAACGGCCATTAGAGTGGAAGGATTTTGTTCGCTTATTTTTCTTTTCAACGTTGCTCGTGCCAATTCAATGGGACTTAACTCATATAGAAGTAATCTTAATATGTCATGACTACGCAATTTTATTGTTTCATTGGCTTCAAATGTTCTTTTGGATATTTTATTTCGATCTATTAAGCCAGATTGTTCATATTTCACTATATTTTCTGAATGAGGGATGTTACTTTTTACAATAGAAGGCACTCGAATATATCCCTCTTTTAGAAGATGCCATGTTAACTTGGACAGAGTGTATTATCTACTACTGTTACGGACCTTTTTTTTTCTTTTTTAGCGCAAGGAGGGGAGAATGCATTACGCATACCCAGTGACCCGCGTCACGGGGTTATGTGGGACTCGGCTGATGGTAGCGCCATACCCATTAAAAAGCAAGCCTTCGTATAGTGGAGAGTCTCGCCGGCATCGCTAAAATAAGCATTACTTCGGTGAGACCCCAGTCGACGCATCAACTCCTTGTATAACTATGCTCTCACAATCACATCAATGATTGCTCCTCCCAATCACATATTCTGATCCTATCATCCTTGAACAGCGTTACACCCTGTTCCTTTCGTTTTTTTTTACTGACGCGTCTTGCGTATTGTTTTCTTCTTGGTTTATGTTTTCTTGGCTACTATTTGATTTTTTGTTCCTGATTGTCAGGATTGACTGTGGATTGAGTTTCCGCGTCTTTTGTGTTGTCAGCATTAAACTGCTGATATCCGTGGTCGTCCTTGGTGAGGTTATTTTCCTTTTGTTTGCTTTTTTTGTTATGTTTGTGGATGGTTCTGCCTTATTATTTTCGGTTTCATTCTCTTTATTTTCAATCTTCTTGTTTTCTTGTATGTTTTTTTCCTGGAGGTTCTTCTTACTTACATGGCACGTACACTATTTAACACTTTCCTTTTTTTTTATCTTCTCACCTTTTTTTCCTTCTCTTATCACTGATAGTCACTGATAGCTACTGTGAGCGATGGAATACGCTCATTGACAAGTCTAACTCCGGCGAGGGATCCGATCTGCTCGAGGGTTCCCGGTCATCTGCTCGAGGGTTCCCGGTCATCTGCTCGAGGGTTCCCGGTCATCTGCTCGAGGGTTCCCGGTCAGCTGAGTGTATCCAGCGCGGCTAACGGGCGTTGACCCCCTAACCTCAACCTAACTCCTTCTTGAGTGTCAACGTTTCGCTGATGCTCGGGGGGCGGGGCGCCGATCTTCCGCGCTCCTGTCATTTTCTTCCTTTTTGGGCCTCAGAGACGGACCTTTGTTCCAAGTTGCAGTTTTTTTTATTATTTGTTTAAATTTTACAATTTGTCCGGTAGGATATTTGGTAAAATATTATAGCTTAAATATACATAGCATGTGGATGGTTACCTGGGGTACCATCTTCGTGTTTGTTAAGTTATATCCTTTGTGAGATCTGCTGGGTGTTTCCTTTTCAGTCTTCTTTCTATGCTTGTGTTGATCGTTTCCGTAGCCAGCCGGTTTGGATGTGTTGCTATTCTTCCTCTGTACTTTTCCGCGCATCTGGTGATCTCCTCCTTGACCGTTAGTATTCCCAGGTCTTTCCGAATATCCTCATTTCTAACGTACCATGAGGCGTTTACTATTGTTCTAAGAATTTTTGCTTGTAATGTCTCTAGTTTGTTTATATGGCTCTATGCTGCTGTCCCCCATAGTCGTATTCCGTACGTCCAGATTGGTTTTATGATCGTTTTGTATATTTTTAATTTATTTTCTATGCTTAATTTGGATTTTCTACTTGTTAGCCAATGCATTTGTCTCCTTGTTGTCTGTATTTTTTCTATTATTGATTTAATATGCTGTTTCCATATAAGTTGTGTATCTATGTGGAGTCCTAGGTATTTGACTTGTCTTGTTTGTGTTATGTGCGTACCGTTCAGTAGGATGTTTGGTGGCATCTGTTTTTGCAATGTGATTGCAATTTTTGCAATCTGTGGTTGCATTTGTTGGGGTTTGCTTTTATTTGTTTAAGTTGCAGCCACTTTTCTATTTTTGTGATGTGTTTTTGTAGTAATGTGACTGCTGTTTCTGGATTAGTGTGCCTGACTAATATAGCTGTATCGTCCGCGAATGTCAGTATTTTGCTATTGGTAGTTGTTGGTATGTTGGCCGTGTATAATGTGTATAGTATTGGTCCTAGGACGCTTCCTTGCGGAACCCCAGCCTTGATGTCTTTAACTTCAGAGTATATGTCCTTGATTTTTATTACGAAGGTTCTGCTGCTTAAGTAGGATTTTATTAATTGGTGTATTGAGTTACAGTTTGACACGCTTTTGCTTCGGCGTGCTAGTCTTCTCTGGCTGCGGTCTGGTGGTCGATGGAACCGAGACCACCATCTTCTTCTCGTTTTTCCTGGTTTCTCCACTTTCCTTCTTCTTATGCCTCTTACTTTTTCCTTTTACCACGGTCACCACTCTGATGCAGTCATTTTCAAATCAATTTTAAACATTAACGAAGTCGAAATGTGAAGTTCTGAGAAAATAATATATTTTACATCAACTTGAAACTTGATAGATATTTTATAACAGGAATAGAAACATGAAACATTGTAAAAAATTATTTATTGGTTCAACAATCATATTTTATATATGGTATGCTATCATTTTATTATGTTAAATTTATCCTGCATTTATATTTTTTACATAATTTGCATTATATTCATAGATTAAAATATGTTTTCGCAATCTATGTTCTAATAACGATTACTTTGTTTAATGAGATATGTTAAGAGTACAGGAGGGGCGTGGAAGGGGAAGGAAGGGAAAGGGTAAAAAACACATTTTTTAAAAGATATATATTATATTTTTTATTTTAAGATAAAACTTATACAACTGTGGAACATGCCTTTATGATATTTGTAAAACATGGGATCGAGAAAACACGACTGGTCTCCAATAATGAACCTTTCACTGAGTCTAGTACGTGGACTGCTGACCGGCCGGCTAGGACGTTTGGTGGATAGTGATCGAAAATAAAGGAAGCTTCGCTGTATCATAAGACCACCCAATTGTTGTTCCCAACAGAGTGTAAACACTCAAAAGTCTTCTGCAGACTTATGATAGATACTGGCTGGGAGCTTTTGAATACGTTTGAGGTAAAAGACGTTATTTCGACCGTTCGCGGAAAGGCGCGATCGCGAGATAGCACGTCAACGAGAGTTGTAAGTTCCCGTTACGATTAAATAATCGACGTCACGAACTGATCGATCCCCTTATTTCTATTATAATAATAGGGGTGGTTCAAATGAGTTAACTGATGAGAGCACTGATTTAACATGTGTTAAATTAATGTTTATTCCAACAACTTATTAACTAGAGAGATATAAATTGATAACGTATAATTAAGTTTTTATTGATAGCCAAAGTTACAATGTGTAGTACGCGACGTATGCTTAGATGATGACGGTTTTAATCCTCAAAAGGTACTGATTGCCTTTCGATCTTTTTTGTCTTTTCTGGGAGACGACCCCCACTACGCTCGGATAACGCCACCATCTTCTTTGCGCGAGATAAAATAACGGTCACGAATCGACGTTTTCAGATCTCGCTCTGCTTAATTTTTTTTTTATTTAATAATTTACATTCACAATTTGTCCAATTTGGACATTTCGTGGAATTTCTGCACCATGACGCGAGATAAGCAAAAACATTGAAGTTCATCTGTTAACATATCTAAAAATGCTTCCATCTTGTTTCACTTGTGTCGCTTGTCTCAGATTTTCAGGGAAAAAATCCAAAAGAGAAAGCAAAAAATGCTATTCTAACAACATGTTACATTTCAGTTCTGTACACGCTTGGGTTCATTCTTTTACGATTTGAGGGTAATCTTGGGTGATCGATATAATGCGAGAAAATTACAATACACGCTTTTAAAATTGTCCATGTTCTTTTTCTAGTCGAGTGTCATTTTATTTTCAAATTCTATCTTTTGTATTAATTTATGATTCTACGGGCTTGTGAAAATGCCTTCTTTTGCTTTTGCGTCTCATAAGTTTGAGGATTTCGACTTCAAATATTCAGTCAAATCATATTAAAGGGACAATCTAATATCTACTCCGTTTACTATTGGGTTAGAAACTAAGTGATTGTGGCAATATGTGGTATTGCAGATTTTGCCAATACTATCTAGTTGCCAACCCAATATATATTATCAATATTATCATTGCGATATGTAGGACGTGAAGGGTGCCAAAAGAATACTCCACGTATTAATTGAACAGTGCGTTTATTAACGTTACTCTTTGTCACGAGCTTTCTTCGTTTCCTTTTTTTATAGGATGCCGAGGTCCCCAGAAGAGAAAGTTTTCATTCGGGGTAGGGAAACAGCTTTTTTTCTTGCCGAAGGCCCTTGCGCTCTTCGTAAAAACCAGGGTTTTCTCTTTTACGACGTCCTGGCCTCGAACGTCGTTTCGCGGACCATGTGGCTAACACGTGCGCTTTCAATTTCTTAGAGCGTATCAAATGCGGCTTGGTTACCTTATTTATACACCTAACCCCAATCTAGTTTTCCGACTATCAGATTTGCAATATATGGTATTAGTGGTTTCATCCGCAAAAGTCCATGTATAGTGGTCTGCTATGTCCTCTCTGATATTCTCAATTACAGGATTGTATTTTAGTAATTATATAAATAATTTTTATGCAACGTCGATTCTTCCGGAATGGGGCGGACTATATATTTCTCCATGTATCACTATTCAAAGTCATTCATGGTATGTTGACAGCAAATCTTGTTAAATCCGAATAGAATTCACTTTTTTTTGTAACTTGTTGGTTTCCTGTTTCGGATGTAACATCTGTTTTGCCACCCTTTCGATTGTGCATGGAATTATTTACACTTTAATTGCCCGTTCGACAATAAATACTTTTTTCATTATTTTCATCAATAATGAAATTGGGATCGTCTTCGATTCATTAATGAAATTCTACTTTTCTGAACTTTCAGTATTTCAGAAATGTTGAAACGCACGCTCACAAAATTCACCTTATCACTTTAATAATAAAACTGAACTGTTCGAATTTGAAATATTAACGGCTACATCTAGTGTTCAATTACCAACTCAATATTTTGAAAACACATGGTTTGTTGTGGCGTATATTCATCATTATATTGACAAATAACTGCTATCAACACTATTTTTTTATGACCCAAGTGCCGACTAATAATTAAATATATTATTGCATATGTTTTTAAACATAAATATGTAAAACATGCAACATGCAAAATATGCAAAATATGAAATACATATTCATGAATCTCCTAAAGACAAAACAAATTTCTGTTCAGCTCCCATAACTTTATCTATTTCCTATAAAAATATGTACTTGTTAAGTGTCGTTTAATTGCAAAGATCTGCTGCTTACTTACAGCAGCGGAGAAAAGATTAAGACGAAATGGATGAAATAAATAATTGATTTACTTTCCATAAAAAATATAAATACAGTGTTCTACTTTTGGTATTAACCAGTTAGACACTTACAAAATATTTCATTTTGATATTTTGCTTAGTAGCTAAGTTATAAAAAGGGAACGAAATCTGTATAATATTTCGTCGGTCAATAGTTTAAGACAACACAAAAAATATTAAGTTTTGGTAAGAAAATATACACAATTTTTGTTTAAATTCAATATTTTGTCCAATCTCCGTTATTTCTTATCACTTCGGTACATCATCTTGGCATAGAATTTATTAATTTTTTACATTGATCTATCGTAATATTACTCCAAGTTGTTTCAATTGTAGAGTCAAGTTCACTTAAATTTTTCGGTTTATACTCTTGTACTGTCTTTTTTATGATAATCTACAAATTCTCGATTGGATTGATGTCTGGTGATTGCGACAGCCACGACAGTGCCACATAAAATAAAAAAAGGAAATCGAAGGTAAAAAATAATAATAATAAAAAAGAGAGAATTTATTTCCTAACACTTTGTTTACACTAATTAAAATTTATTTCCGAACTCCAGCCGTGACTTTCCAAGACTGAAGCTCTTACAACTTGAAATCCGATCTTCTTCTACTTCTAGTGGCATATGGTCCGACTCTGTTCTTTTTCCAACCTTCATGTCAATTATTTCTTCTGTCGCCTCCTGGTTTCCGATCACATAATCTATTACCGAGTTTCCTCTCTCCCCAATATAGGTCCACTCCTCTCCTTCTTCATCCCTGCCGTTTATTATCGTCCAGCCTCTCTCTTTCAGGTACCTAAGCAGCGTTCTTCCTTCCGCATTTATTTTCTTGTCTTTTGATCGCCTGCTTCTTTCTTTCCCTAGATCCTCGTTTACCTGCCTTCCCTCTTCTCCCGTTCTCGCGTTCCAGTCTCCGCCGACGATCATCACTTCCTCTTCTCTTCCGTCTACTCTTTCCTCTATCTCTTTCCATGTTCCTTTTGTGTCTTGATTATAGACTACTGTTATCCTGAATGTCTTATCCTTATATGCTATTTTCCTTTCCACCATATTGTCACTTATTTCTTTGTATTCCAGTTCTTTCAGTTCCTTTCTTATACCGGTTATTATACCCCCTTTTGCTCTTCCTTTTTTCCTTACTCTCCTTGCTGCCCTACATTTCCATTCAAATTCTTTGGATAGTCTGTATTTCACTTTTTCCCAGTTGCTTTCCTCTATCCATGTTTCTGTGAGTCCGATTACGTCAAATGTCTTTAAGTACTCTCACACCTCCTTGTCTTTGCCTATTAATCCTGCTACGTTCCAAAAGCACATTTTCATTCCCCCTGCATTCCCCCCTTTCCCCTTATTTCACTTTTCTTCCCCTCTCCTTCTTTCCTCCATCAGTCTCTCTTCCTTTTCATTCCATCTATACCATCTGTTTTCCACCTTTAGTTTCATGTAGCCTGTCCTTACGTGTTCTCCCTTTTCCCTTCTTGTTCTTGCCTCCCTTCTTATCTGCTTCTGTATTTCCCTCTCTTTCCTCGTGAGGTCGTCATCTATATATACTCCTTTTACCAGTCTGCTTTTTCCTTTCATTATTCTTATCTTCTCCTCCTTTGACTTCATCGTCGCTACCATTATCGTCGTCCTTTCTCCCACTCCTACCGTGTGTGCCTTTTCCACCTCTGTCTCTATCCCCATTTTATCCCTTACGAACTCCTTTACGGCTTCTTCTTTGTTTCCTTCCTTCCATTCCACCCCCTTAATCACTATGTTATTTCTCCTTTTCTCCCTCTCTTCCCTTTCCCGCTCCTCCTCGATTCTTCTGATCCTGTTTACTAATTCCTTCCTTTCCTTTTCCCACTGTTCTTTTTCTCTGTCTCTCTTCTCTCTCTCTTGCTCTCTCCCTCTCTCTTCTTTCTCTTTCCTCTTTCATTTCCCTTTTTATCTCCTCTTTCATTACCCTCATTAACTCCTCCAGTTGTTTTTCGAACATTCCTTTTATTTCTTTTATCATAGCTTCTAATCCTCTTTCCATTTTCTCCACTCTTTCCGTCATTCCCTTCCTTCCTTTCTCCCTGGTTGTTGTCCCTTTTTCCGTCCGACTGTACCTTTCTAGTGTGTCTTTGAACTCTTCTTTATCTCCCGCCTTGCCCGTGTTTCTTTAGGTCGAATCCTAGTCATTTTTGCGGTTTGACAGGTCTCACAAGTTTCTATTCTGGTTTTTATTCTATCCATTAGGTATGGGATTTTATATTTGTCTCTGATTCTGTCGTACGTCTTTTATATTCCGGGATATCCTATCAAGTCATGATTTTCTTTTAGTATTTGTTCTATCTCTTCTTCACTTAAACTCTGTATTGGTTCGTAAGCAAAATCTATGTCGTCGCGTTTATCATTGAAAAATAAAAGAAGTCTTTTTATGTGTGCTTTGTCTTGTGCGTTTATGTTGTTGTCTCCTATTCCTATCGTTCTATTTGTTTTGAGTACGTTTGATATTTTCTGTAACCATACGGTTTCGTCATATGGGTCTAGATATGTTTTTGTTAATTGGAAAAAGTTGTCTTTGTTGGATGCTAGTTTTAATAATTTTGGTATTTCTTCTGATTTTTCCAAGTCTTTGAATTGATTTAATAAAACGTCAGTTTGTGTTATCGCGTGTACTCTGGATAGGGCGTCAGCGGCTGTGTTTTCCTTTCCTCGAATCAATCGGCTGGAGGGATCCTTGCAGTTGTGTAGCCATTTAAGAGCTTGATGGTCTGTTTGAATTTTAAATTTGCGGCTTAATAAATATTGCCTAAGTCTTTTAACTGCTCAAACAATAGCTAATAATTCTTTTTCTGTCGTTGTATAATTTCGTTCAGGGGGTTTGATGTTCTTGAAATGAAGTAACAAGGGTGTCCGTCTTGTGAAAGGATGGCTCCTAAACCTTCATTACTGGCGTCCGTTGTTAACGTAAATGTTTTCGTATAGTCGGAATATTTTAATACTGGCGCTAGGCATAGTTTTTTTTTTAATGCATCGAAGCTAAGTTGTGTTTTGTCAGTCCAGTGGAATGGCGTGTCTTTCCTAGTGAGTTCAGTAAGTGGTTTTGCTAATTTTGAAAAGTTACGAATGAATTTTCTGTAGTAAGCTGCTAGCCCAAGGAATGATTTTACTTCTGTTGGGTTCTTAGGTTGTCTAAAGTTTTTTTACTGCTTCTATCTTCTTCGGATTCGGTTTTACTCCTTCACTTGTTACGGTATGTCCGAGGTATTCTAATTCCGGTTTTAAAAATTCGCACTTATCTGGTTGTATTTTCAGCCCTAATTCCCTAAGTCTTCGTAGCACGATAGCTAAGTTTTGGTTGTATTCTTCTATCTATTGACCAAAAATAATAATATCGTCTAAATATACAAAGAGCAATGTTTGTTAATAAGTCCACGAAGTGCATCCATCATTCTTTGAAATGTCGCTGGCGCGTTTTTGAGTCCAAATGGCATTCGATTATAATGATAATGTCCTTGTGGTGTGGAAAATGCTGTGTACTTCTTTGATTTGGGATCCATAGGAATTTGGTGGAATCCTTAGGATAAGTCTAAGGCGGAAAAGAATTTTGCGTTTCCTAACTGTGATATTATGTCATCTATGTCGGGTAGGGGATATGCGTCTTGGTCTGTAAGTTCGTTAGATTTTCTAAAAGCAATTACAATTCTCCATTTCTGTTTTCCTAAGGCATCCTGTTTCATTGGTATAACCCATACTGGAAAATTATATGAAGAGTCGGAAAGTTCTATAATGTTTTTCCTAAGCATTTCGTCCATTTGTCGCTTAATTAATTCTGCTTTGTGGCATTCAGGGAGTCGGTAGGATTTAGTGTTTATGATTTTGTTTTCTTTTAGCGTAATTGTATGTTTAGCAAGTGAAGTGCATGATAAGAGTTCTGTTTCGAGATTGAAGACGTCCAAATAATAAAGTAATATCTTTTCAATTGGTTCTCTGAGAGCTTTTTCTATATGTGAAAGTCTAACTAGATTTCTGAATGTAGAAATTTGATCGTAAGTGTTAAAATTTTCGATAGAATTGGTGATTTTTAAGTTGGAGTTACCACCATTGATAAAGCATACTGGAGTTGATTTTCCTTCTAGGTACACTGTTTTTGATATAGTTTGTCTAGGTGATATAGTCGTATCCTGTTGTAGCAAAGTAATATTATTATCTAGTTTTAATTTGTCGTTGGAAAGCTCGAATTTATATTGTCGTAATGCGGGGAAACCTAATATTCCATCTTCTATTAGCGGAAGATCATTGTCTACTACATAGAAGTCTATCTTTTTGTCAAACAGATTTATAACGACGCGTTCTGAAGTTTCGAATTCGGAGTGTTTCTTCATAGGTACTGGTTCTGTTCTTGATATCCATTTTCGTTTAAGTAGGTTGATTTCTGCTCCTAAGTCGACAAGAAATCTTCGTTTCGGTTGTCCGACTGGTTCAAGTAGCACTGTGGGGAGTTCTCCTGTAGTTGTATTGATCCTGATTCTTCTGTTTCTATCTTGGTGAAGTTGATTGGAGGTGCTCGATCTTGTAGGCCTGGTGTTTGAAAATTTGGACATTGTTTTGACGTGTGTCCAAGGCGTTTGCACTTGAAACATCGTAGTTGGGCTCGTTCTGCTAATGGTGCACGTCCGGGTTGTTGAAGCGTAGTTCTTGGTTGCTGAGCGAAAGTATGTTGAATCGGCTTGAGAGGTGTGGACGTGGAGTTTGTTACTGGTCGTTGTTTGTACTGTAGTCGATCATTGAGGCGAGCGGTCTGTTGCTTGCGCGTTCTGTCTTCACGAAAATATCTTTCGATTTCGGTGGCGCGTTTCTTGGCTTCAATAACATTGTGGGGCGGATTAGCAAGTAGAACTTATCCTATTTTTGTTTTTAATCCTTGAATAAAATCTGTTACTGCATCTTTCAAAATTCTGTCGCTCATGGCACGTTTGGTTATTTCGTCTGGGTATTCATTGGTAATATTCTATTGTAGTTCGTTATATGATTTTCTAAAACGAATAATGTAGCTTTGTACGTTTTTGTTAAATCCTTGTCTAATATCTTGGTGTAATTGGTCTTGGTTTTCACGAACCGAAGCTTGAGTTGCTACGTTCTGTCGTAATGCTTGATATAAATGTGCGTATTCCGAGATAAGCACATTACGTATTGCCATAACTGCTTTTCCCGAAATTTTCTCAATCTTCTAGTAAATATTGTTCACTGCACATTACCCTCATCTCTTTGACTTCTTTAATAAATTCTTCTATTCCTATATCGTCTTCACCGTTAAGTTGTGGGATACATCTTAATGCGTCTTTAGCTTTAAGCTCTGGTTGTGTAAAACGTTCAGGGACAGTTCTGTCCTTGGAAGGTTGAGGTGGTGTCTGAGGTATTTCATCTATGGTTATTAAGGAACTGGCTTCTAATATATTTCCCGTGGGTATTCTTGCTAAATTATCCCCTATTAGTGCGATCTCTGCTGCGAGATTTTTTTCTTTTTCGATTGCTGCGTGTTGAGTTTCATCAATACGTCGTGTGAATATGCTAATTAGTTGTGTGAAAGTCTCTAATATAGCCTTAATTGTTGGGTCTATCCCACTACTAGTTGAAACGGTATTAACAATCTCGATTTTATTCTTTTGTGGCGTTGCCATTATTATTGTACTTTCTCTTCTCATTCTGTACTTGGCAAAAGAATGCAGAGTTTTCTCACCTTGATCGTTTAGCCCGTAGGAAAGGTTCTGTTGCGGTGTTCCTTTCTCGAAACGTCAAAAGTGTCTGCTTTGTTGCAGTGGTCCGTTGATCCTCAATCTTCAAAGTTGACCGTAGCCCGAAATGCGTAATTTCGTTTACTTGAAGCTGATGGATCCTGGCACGGCTCGCCAAAATGTCACGTAAAATTACACGCAAAAAAAAAGAATAGGAAAATAAAAAAAGAAATTTAAAATGAAAAATGAAAAAGAAAAAAGAAACTTTATTATTTTATTATTATTATTATTATTTAACTTCACAATTTTACTTCCGAGCTCTAGGCGTGACTTTTCAAGACAGAAGCTCTTACAATTTGACTTTTGATCGGATCCTTTGTCACCCTTCAATATCCCCACTATCGACGCGT
Organism: Bombus pyrosoma; assembly: GCF_014825855.1. NCBI lineage: Eukaryota > Metazoa > Arthropoda > Insecta > Hymenoptera > Apidae > Bombus > Bombus pyrosoma. The sequence goes on from NC_057779.1 coordinate 16,689,729, forward strand.
TTGTTAGGCGTCCACGACCGTTGCCACGCACGCCTTCTTCTTGAACATTCAGCGAAAGGACTGTTGAGATATTGATGGCTCATTAGGCACTTCGACGATATACATTGTCGCCGAGTGCCGTCACATCTTTATCTCTGTCATCAACCCATCGGTTTCGAAGTGTGGCCTGGTCTCTGATGTGGATTGAGATGTGGTTGATGTTACAGCAGCACGGTAATATTTTTTTCTTCAAAAAACTGTTTCACAACCCAAGCCGTGTGCTTCGGATCATTATCATCTTGAAAAATAAAATCATCACTCATATTGTTGCGTACAAAAGGCAACATTGTGTTCTTGAGTATGTCCATGTATTGAGAACGGTCCATAATTCCATTGATACGACATATCGGACCAGGCCCCCCTCGAGAAAAAAACGCCCATATCATAACGTTTCCACCACTTCGTTTAAGAGTTTTTAAAACGCACTTTTCGAACTTTTGCCTATTTGAAGTCTGACATACCGTATCCCGCCAGAAGAAACGCGATTGAATATCTGTTGAGGTTATTAGATGTATAAAGAGAGAGAAACGCGTGGATAACTTTTAAGGTAGAAAATATATTTTAAATACAGAAGTGAAAGTACAAGTAGGAATATGATTTGAGCTGGTCCAGATCCGCACGCTAGCAGTGTTATCCTATAACTGGAAACCCCGAAGCCAACGTCGACTGTCTACTGTTTATGGTCTGCCTTCGTCCCAGTCTTTTGTCTATACCTTGTCAATGACTTCAGTGCTTGAGAAAACTAAAAAGGCCATATGTAGAGTTTTCTTAGAAGTGGTGACCACTTCAGCACCCTCCCTAAAACTCTACATCCTTACAAACAATTATCTCTTAATATTTTTCTAACTCTTGTCGTAAATATATGAACCTTGATTTTGGCAACGCCTTTGTACATATTGTTTAATCCGTATATACCTAGCATGCTTAATGCTATGTACCCTAATATCTGGAGCGTGGTTAATCCCCAATACTGTAACTTTTGATTCTATGTTCGAAATTAAGAGTTTTTATCTCGTCGCCTATTTTATCGATCGTAGTCTTATAGCCTTGTAGATTATCTATTACCTTTGGTGCTCGCTCGAGTTTGTCTAACAGATGAGTGAAGCTATCGTTTGTTTTGAACGCCAGGGTCTGAGTTTTGATTTCCTATTTGACTTCGTCTTTTGTCTCGCCTATACGAATGTGTTCATCTTTGTACAATATATCGAAGGAAGTTTTGGCTCTTATGATAGAGGGCTTGTCAAGATTTTGCAAGGTGTGTTTCGTTTGGCAAATTGTGTCTATTTCTATCGGGGTTGCCGGTATCGCAGTGCAGCTGTTGCTAGTTCTGAGCGGTATAAAGTTAATGTCTTCAATCTTAAACACAGTTATTTGGCAATGCTCGATATGAGGATCGAAGTTTATTATTTGACAATGTTGTGACAATCGGTTCTCGAGTTTCTGTCATGGATTGGTATTGTTTGTTCGCATATAGCGGTTCCGGCTCGTTCTTTACAAAGTTTGTCGAGATATTGGATATCAGTGTTCATAAATGAAAGTCCTGAAGTTAAATATATCTGATGTTCGATTACTGGAGCCAAAAATGCTCCATTTCTCTTACTCGGGATAGGATATACCTGTAATATATTCCATTCCGTGTTAGAGACTAAACGTACTATGATTTTAAAGAATATTTTGCCACCTATTGTGAAGATTTTAAGATCACTGATGTCGAGTATAAACTGAAGATGTTCGGTTTTGGCAGAGATCGCGGTGTTGTACGTCTGGCTGCCTATCGTTTTGGCGTAGTTTTCTATAAATTCATCGGGATCGAGTATTTGTGGGCTAATTATTGCCTGTTTGCCTAATATTATGACGTTAAGTATCTCGTCTAACTGAAAGTGTAAAGTTTGTACCGCAGTGTCGAGTTTCATAATGATTTTAAGCATAAATCTATCGATATTTGCCTGCTGTTGTTTTAATACATCGTTATATGATTTCTCTAGGTGGTTTAGGTTTTCCGAGTTTACAATTTTCCTAATAAGTGCTGTCTGATTAGCTATTACAGTCTTGATTTTATTGTTGTCATCGAATAGTTTGTCCATGTTTTCGTTTATGAGTGTAAGATTGTCCTCGTCGAGAGTTCCGAATAGACTTTTCGATACGGAACCTATGATGTTAAGTAAATCTCGTTTGCTTCGGGTGTCTATTAACGTTTTCAAGTGTTTCGCGAGTTGTTTCAGGTTATTGATACGAGTTTGTAATCCGTCTAACTCTTCAGATATTCTTTGCTGATTGCGCGTGAGTTTATTGTCGATTTATGTAATTCTATCGTGCTTATTTGCTCGTGTATGTCGCTAGTGACTAATCCTACAATAATATTGGCAGTATCGCTATACAAATATCCTTTTCTTATGTTTTCTATGAATACAGAGTTTCCTTCTAGTGGTATAATATTTATTTGCGCGGATATTATTCCGGCAAAGAGGAGTGTCGACCGTGTATTTTCTTTATAATATTATCAATTAAGATTTCGTAGTAAGGGGTTTTGACAGAGTACATTCTCTATGATCCTAACCATTCAGTGTCTGATTTGTCCCTTTTGTGATCATTATGGATTAATACAAAATCTCCTTCTTTAAATACCGTTTGAGTTCGAACTATCTTTCTTTTCTGGTCTCGAAGGTATCGTTTTTTACTGTTTATTAATGTTTTTCTCGCGATATATAAATATTTATTTAATTGTTTTTGCCAGAGTGAAAACATATCATTGTAAGTTGAATTCGAAGTTTTCGCGATTGCCGATGGTAGGTTTGCGTCTTTACCGAATGTTAGTTTAAAAGGTGAAAATCCGGTACCTTCGTGTACGGCTGTGTTATAACCCAAACATATGAAGTTTAATATCTCATCCCATTCTTTATCATTATTATCATGCAAACTTGTACGGATTAGATCTTTTACTACGGCATGTGTTCTCTCTAGAGATCCATTTGACTGAGGGTGAAAGCTAGTGGTTTTAATGTGTTTAATCTTAAATGCCTCTTTGAATTTTAACATGAGTTCGCTAATGAAGTTTTGTCCCTGGTCCGTTAGAATTGTTTTGGGTGCAGAAAATATGTAAATGTAGTAGTGT
>NC_057779.1:16695982-16711140 GCF_014825855.1 Bombus pyrosoma
TACACTGAAGCGAATGGATCCTTGCAGGATCGCCAAAAATGTCACGTAAAATAAAAAAGAAATTTAAGAAAAAAAAGAAATTTTATTTTTTTCTTGTTTGCAATACACTTCCGAGATCTGGGCGTGACTGTTCAAGACTGACTTGGATGATTTTTAGGGGGAGTATTTAAATTCTTTTATTCGTGGGAGTGGGAGAAGGTTTCGATCATATATCTCTGAGAACGGATAGGGTGACCGGGTATTATCCCGATGGTCACTCATGCTAAGGCGCTTGGAATTTCGCTATCTTATCGCTTTGTTTAGTCGGATTTCGTGTGTGACATTCCGTCTGTAATATCTGCACAGTCAGCATCGCTAAAGGTTTCGAGACTGCCGGCTTGCGTATATGAGTCCCATGTTTGCGGTCCCTTTTATGTCGCGCAAAATTCGTTTGACTAATTTCCACTGATACTTGTTTGGATTCTCTAAATGTCTCGACGCTATATTTAGTGCAAAACTAATGTCTGGCCTTCTTACGGTTTGTAAAAACATTAAGTTTCCTACGGCTTTTCTGTATGGTGCGTTACAATCATTGTTGCTTATGTTACTTACGCTCCAATTACTCTCGATAGGTGTAGAAACACTGTTTGCCCCATTCTTATTAAATTTTTCTACAAGAATCCACGTCTTATTTTCATGGTGCGATTTCATTTCATCATGCATAGCCGTTACCCATAACGCTTTCTTTTCGGATCTCATCGCTCTACGGTCGAGGCGTCTATCAGCTGTGTACATATAATTAAGCGGGTTGCAATAAGCCTAAGGGTCGGCCATAAAACGGGACTTCCTGAATTACCATTAAGTCCGTCAATTGGCATAAAGCAGCTTCGACCCAGGAAGTTCCTTATGGTTATTGCTCGATCAGGTAAAAATGGGGGAAATCTGTATCCTTCCCAGGATTCCTTCCGCAAGCGACCAGTGGTGGGGCGATCATTACCGAACAAGAGTTTTCCTTAGCGACAACATCATCACCGGACTTCACTGCCTAATCAACTGCTGATCAGTCAACACCTCTGGACGGGTTTTACGACAATACTACTGTCAACATCTCGGACTGGTTCATCGACTACAGAATAGTCAACATATTTACACAGACTCGATCTCGCCTATAGATCAGTCAACATTTCTACACTGATTCTTTGACCTTTTTTTTTTTGCACGTGGAGAAATCCTCATGGACACTCCGCTGCCGCTAACTGTAGCAGCAGAGTAGTGTCGGACTCCTACCGACTAAAACTCCACGTTGGCCATCCTACGCGTATGACAGGGGATGCTCCAGGAACCTCGGGTGAATTACTTCTGTTGCATCCTCTCCCGCGTTCTCTCTTCGAGCCAGTCCTGAATATTCCTTGACTGTTGAATTTGGCGCTAGGGGGCCATCGCCGCGGTTCGTTATGGTGGCAGTGAGTTAGGTCTGGGCCGCCTGACTGCCATCCTCCTCCATCGCGTTATCCTACACGGGTGCGAGTTTCTCTTTCTCACTCTTTCCGCTCGCTCCTTTCCGAGCATAACTCGCTCGCAAAAGAGGCGGACAGCTTCATATTCCTGCGGCCCGCTCAGCATCGCTGCTATGATCGCTGAGGGGTCCTCTCGCCTATGACTTGCCGCAGGGTGTAGCGGGGCAACTTCCATGCCGGGCAGGCCTCCAGCGTATGCTGCGCTGTGTCCCTGTCTTCCCCGCAGTGGTGACAGATGTCCGTCGTCTCCCGTTCGATTTTCTTTAGGTACTCCCTGAACATGCCGTGTCCCGTGAGTATCTGGGTTATCCTGAAGGTGAGCGGGAGGCCGCGGCGGCTTCTCCATGTCCCCCAATTTGGGAGAATTGCTGCCGCGCCCCGGTGTTCGCCTGCTTCATTGATCAGCTAGGATCGCCACTGGTCCCATGCGTCCTCCTCGGCGGGTCGTCTGGAGCCGCCTGCTCGGCCGAGTCCCCTCCCGGGTCCCACGGTCTCCTTTGCTCATATGATTCTTTAACCTGAGAACAGTCAACTTCTCTCTACCGTGTCTTCACCCGTCAATCATTCGTCTACTACACTTACATCTTACGCAACGGCGGAACTATCTACTGTAAAAAGTTGTTGGAAATATACATATTATAACCTGTTAACCGCAGTGTTATACCAACTCAACCACCCCTATTATCCTAATAGAAATAAGGGGATTGATCTGTTCGTCTCGTCGATTATTATAATCGTAACGGGAATTTACGACTTCCGTTGTCGCGCTTCCTCGCGATCGCGTCTCCCTGAAACTGGTTGAAAATACACTGGTATTGGTTACTAATTTTGGTTTTTTGATTTGACGCGGTAATCTATTTCTATTAGGCATTATCGTTCCAGTGAGGTCACAACTCTGTTGCCAATGCAGGACTTGTATAAAACCTGTCCGAGAAAATGTGATATGCCTTCGTCTCAGGCACGGCCGGCGTGACTTTTAGTGGAGTCGGGTTCAAAAATTTTGCGGGGCCTGAATACACATTCAAATCCTACACTTAAATTTTACAACGAGGAATTATTTATTTGCAAGTGCTGTTCATTTCTTCAAACATTTCCGTCTCGTCGAAGTCTCCTTCCAAATGTAACTGAAGATCTTGACAACACTTTAATAAATATTCATCATCTAAATTCCCAATCTCATTCATGTATAGAAAAGGAAAAATATTTTGGTGATTTGCATATAATTCGAATCTACTTTTAAAGGATACTAACGCAGTATCTATTATTTTTAAAAAGTAATATAGACGGAAGTATTCTTTGTTGCTGATCGACGATGATTCATCCTGTCCTTTATAATCGAATAATTTCCATTTTTTCTCCTGCATAATGATTTGAAATCTGGTGTTATGCCCATTTCCTTTGCAACTTCATTTGCTGCGATCATAGCTTTGCTAAATCCTTCATTTCTGTATTTCGCGAAGAATACGTTAAGACCTTTCAGATGCTTCGTGGCCAAATCGATTTGCATCTTTTGATTTTCAATACTTTGCTAACGATGTTAATTTTTGATAATATTTTGTACCAAATGATAAGACTGGCAATAAATTCAAATTCATTTATCTTGCGCATAATAGACAAAATCTCAATTTTCAATTCAATGCCTCCAATGAAATGTCGGTAGTGGAAAATAATTTACGAGCAAAACAGAAAAACTTATCTTTAAATTTTGAATTCAGATAACTCAAGTAGTTACTTTTCCTTCTTCTTGTCTTGTCTGTCTAGATCTAATGTTCATATTGTTTCCAAATGAAGGGACCAACAAATTTGGAAAAACCTTTTTCTTTTGAACATTTTATCAAAAAATGAAATTCTTCTATTGAACACTCGAGACCAATATAACTGCATATCTGGTAATGTTACAAGTCCCATGCTCATTATCACTCCCAGAAACCTGTTCATTTCAGCTTCAGTGATATCTTTCCAATCATTCCAATTTATTTATTATTTCATTATTATCAATTTCATATTAGAAAGTTATGGAGGTTAACCGTTTGAGTTGAGGTGGAGTTTGATGTAAGGTGCCCAAGAAATACTCTCGGTGTTCAACAACATAATTTATTTAACAATCAACAATCTTCGCTTCTCGACTATGTTTGCTTCTTTGTTAAACTTGATCCTTCGCACTTTGCTCTTCAAAACCGAATGAATCCTTGAACAGATCCTTTTCTTTTGTTGCCCCTAGATATCCCCATTACACACGCGTTCGTTAGACGTCCGGGACCGTTGCCGCGTACGCATTCTGCCGAATATTCGGCCGAAGGACCGTTGGGATATCGGTGGTTCGTTAGACATGTCGGCCTTACGCTTCGATGATATTATGCTTTGAGTCGCAAAAGACGTCGAAAGTTCCGTCGTCCAGTGCCGCCACAGAGTCTCTGGAGTCTTTGAAAAAACAGGGTCGAAAAGTCCTGAACAGCGAGATAACGCTTGTCTTAATCTATTGCGAAGAGAAACAAGCGGCGCAATGGCGCTCGTCATATTTGTTATTTTTATGAAATACATCTATATTATTATATATGCGTACTCAGGTTTTGTCCAATAAAAATTATTGAGAAGATAACAATGAAGTAAAAAATACCGTCAGTCATCCGTAGCGCTCAAATATACTGGGACTTTTCGACACAAAATCTAAACAGAGCGATCGCGCTGCTTAGGACTCAAACGGTTAAATAACCGATAAACTATTATTTCAAGAAAGTATAACGATGAATAAGTATCCCAGAAAAATGTGGTGTTGTGGCAGATCATGCCTTTACTTGTATCCAAAAGATACTAGATGGAAAGGAATGTATTTTAGTAAAACCTCCAAGTGTACGTGCAACAGCTAAACCTCTTAAGAAAGAAGTACTACAAGGGAAAAGAGTTTATTCGTAATGAACAAAGTATCCGATAATTTTGAGAATATGAATTTTTTGAACCATATGCTTTAATAAACCATTAATATCTTCGGATGGTGGATGACGTAATTTGTATTCCTTGTGCTATAATGAATTTACAACTAGTAATTATAAAAACTTGCTATGGAACATTTTTATATATGGAATTCCATACATACTATATATGGAACATTATTTAATAATTATGGTGATTTTTATTTATTTTATTTATTTGGATTTGTTTACAACTAAATTTGTGCAACTACTCCACTTCTGAGAGACAACTAATAACTCACAACAATCGACAATTTGAAACTCGCAACTAACTCGCAACTAACTGACTTTCTCTACTAAGACATTCCTTCATCACAGTTTTCGTACTCTCACTATACTCACGTGTTCCACAGTCGTCCATGATCAACGATGGTCACATACGCCTTTTCCAAGTAAGCACCGGACCCCTTTAGGGCCGCGGACATATCGATGGGCCACATGGCCCATTGGAATTTTCCGTCCCTTATAACCTATCACCACTTCCACTTTCAATCTGCACTGTAGCACTGTCGGGTCTTACTTAAATAATCTTTATACGATACTACATTCGGCCATACTGATACAAACGTCTGACATCAGATGTTTTCATCGTCACTAGTTTCACTTGGACTACTAACTTATCAATGTTCCACAACTTCATATGGTCAACTGGCGCGGAGGTCGCTTGCGACCCTTCGTGCTCGCATTCTCGTTGCACTGTTTAGCAATTATTCCGTAAAACTTTCAACACGCAGTACGGTCCAAGGAACCTCGAATAGAACTTCAATCCGGGACCGGCTTGCGTGCTTTTAATTGCCTCCAAATTCCCCGTCTTGTACATTGTCGCCTTCTTGCGACAATGCTTTTCTTGTTACATGCCTTCGTAATTTTTGGCAGAATTCCTAGAATTTCATCCAATATTCTGTCTCATTGGCAACTACTTTTATAATGTTGGTGGTTGTCATTATCTCGCCTTTGTCTATATATTCGTTTTCCAGTCTATATCTTCATCATAATAGTCCGCGTTTTCTAGATTGAATTGGATTTCTTCATTAGTGATAGGATACAATCGGGATCTGTGGCTGTATTTTCTTTTCCTTTTTTGTATTCGATTTCATAATCGTACTCCTCGAGTCTCAAGCGCCGTCGTATGAGTCTCGATGAGGGATCTTTAACATTTTTTAACCATTTCAAGGCTTGATGATGAGTTTGAATTTTAAATTCTCTACCAAGTAGGTATTGTCTTAGTCTTTTGATTGACCATACTATTGCTAATAACTCTTTCTCGGTCGTGGAATAATTTTTCTCAGGAGGGTTCAAGGTTCGGGATATATAATAGGATGGATGTCCGTCTTGGGAGAGTATTGCTCCTAACCCTTCGTTACTTGCGTCTGTTGTTAATGTGAATGTTTTGTCAAAGTCTGGATATTGTAGTACAGGGGCTTCGCAGAGTTTTTGTTTCAGTGTGTCAAATGCAAGTTGTTGTTTATTGGTCCAATGGAATCTTTCTCGGTTCAATAGAATGGTGTCTTTCTTTGTGAGATCTGTCAGTGGTTTCGCGATTTTAGAAAAATTGCGCATAAATTTTCTATAGTATCCAACGAGTCCTAAGAATGATTTTATGTGGGTCGCGATCTTTCACGGCTTGAATCTTTTTGGGATTAGGTTTTACTCCTTCTTTTGTTACTACGTGTTCTAGGTATTCTAATTCTGGCTTCAAAAATTCGCATTTATCTGGTTGTATTTTTAATCCTAAATTTTGTAGTCTGTCTAGTATAATAGCTAGATTTCGGTTATGTTCTTGGATGGTGCTTCCGAATATTATAATGCCATCTAGGTATACAAAACAGTTATTTCCTATTAATCCCCGTAACACGGTATCCATCATACGTTGAAACGTCGCCGGTGCGTTTTTAAGGCCGAAAGGCATGCGATTATAATGGAAGTGACCTTGTGGAGTGGAGAATACAGTATATTTTTTTGGAATTTTGCTCCATAGGTATCTGGTGAAATCCTGACGAGAGGTCTAGGGCTGAGAAAAATTTAGTTTTGCCTAAGTAATCGAGTATTTCGTCCGAATTTGGTAAAGGATATGCGTGTTGATCTGTTTGCTCGTTTAATTTTCTGAAATCTATATCAATTATCCATTTTTGTTTGCCTGATGCGTCGAATTTCTTTGGGACTACCCAAATTGGTGCGTTATATGGACTGTCCGATGGTTCTATGATTCGTTTCTTTAACATGTCGTTAATTTGAGTCTCAATTTCTTTTTTGTGACATTCGGGCGGTCTATAAGATTTGATGTTTATAGGTTTGTCTGTCTTGAGTGTGATTATATGTTCGGTCAAATTGGTACATGGTAATGAGTCTGTTTCCATATTAAAAACGTCTAAGTAATTGATGAGGATTTTCTCAAGGGGTTCTCGAAGTTATGGATCAATATGTTTGGTACTTATTATTTGTGCGAATTTATTGATTTGGCTTAATTTATCGGGTTTTTCTATTTCGTTTGTAATGTGACAGATTTGCTTACCAGTGTTAATGGAACATACTGTTGTGGGTTTTCCTTCGATGTATTGGGTTGAAGTTAAAGTTTCGCCTGGTCCTATCTTGCTATCAGTTTTCTGGAATGGTAATATAATTTCATCTAAGGTTAGTTTATTGTTAGTGACGTTGTATTGGTACTTTGTACGGAATCGGAGCCCGATTATTCCGTCTTCGATTAGGGGAAAGTTGTTAGGGACTACGTGGAATTGGTGATTTTTCTTGAGCATGTTTAAATTGCAAATTTTGTCAGTGGTGTGTTTGTCACTTCCCATTAGGAATGTCTTTGGGTTAGAGGTTTGGACGTTTAGTGAAGCTTTTTCTTCTATAAGGTTGATTCCTGCTCCGGTATCGATGAGGAATCTGACTCTTCCTCCGTCTCTTCGTTGCAGTACAATTGATAGTAATCTTCTGATGGTGATACAGTTGACTCTAGGTAAGCTTCCTCTGAATTCTCTGTTGTTTGGTTTACTCGAGATGGAATCTTTTCTTGATTGGCGAATGGAAAATTTCAAGAGTAGCAGTTTTCGGCTGCGTGTCCAATTCATAAACACTTGGGACACTTTGGTTTCATACGTTCGTCTAACGGTCGGCTAGGTAACTGAGCAAAAGTTTGTGGTCGTGGATCGATAGTATTTCGCTTAGATACTGATGTAATGTTGTGAGATTGGATCTTTGGGCGGTTGGCGACACGATTTGCTTCTCGTAACCATTGTTCTCTATCAGCTGCTAGTTGTTGGACAAGGTTCAGGTTCTTCGGATCGCTAGCTACTACCATCTGTCCTATTTCGTATCGTAAGTTGAGCAAATATGTTTTAAGTGCCTCGCGTTCTCCAATATCTATAGCTACGCGTCGTTCAGTTCGTGTGCGGTTTTCATTTTGAACTGCGTAATTTAATTCATTGAGCCATTGTCGGAATCTGGAGTTGAAAAATTGTACACTTTCTGTCGCCCCTTGTTTTAGATTCTTTAATTTGTCCCTACAATTGCTAATAGCTGTTGGTGTTAATACGTGTAGTCTTAAGCATGAATATAAGTTTTTGAACGAGTTAATTTTTAGATATCGTATGTTTCGTTTCGCGTTGACGGTAATCCTGTCGATCAGTATCTAATCAGGTATTTAAATTGTCATAAATTTTCATTGTCCATGTATATATATATGTCCATATGTCCATATATATCCCATGCTTGAGCATAATTTGAATAATTTGATCCCGTATTTGTGTGCTTTATTTGGTATATATTGTTTGAAAATGTCTTCCGCGTCATGGAATCAACGTTTCATCAATAATAATGTGTTCTCCAGGCATAAATATTTTTGGATACGTCCTTTCCAGTTTGTCGAAAAGTGGACGTATTTTTCCAAGTCTATCATTACGGGCAATCGACATATTATCGGCAAAATGAAAGTTACTCAGCAGTAATTCGAATCTGTTTCGTGACATAATAGTACCCGTTAATTGAAAATTATACAATGGGCTTTTCGACCAATAATTAGCTATGGAGTGTACTTTTAAAAATCCCATATATAAAATCAGCCCCAAGAAATTTTTTACTTCTGCGGGATTAGTTAGTGTCCAATTATGTATCCGTGAACATGGTGTTAGCTCAGATTTATTTAACTTCTGTTCCGCATATCTATTTGTTTCTGATACAAGTAAGTTTATTATTTCGTCATCAACGAACAGCTGAAACACATCATATAGATTGACATCGCCAGGTAATTGCCTAATGAGGCTGCCTGTCTTGGGAAAAGAAAATGACTTCTGCCGACCACTAAATTCATTCCATTCACCAAATTAAATTGTACTTTTCTCGGTATCGTCAGTTTTTTTTTCTTGTAAAATTCTTGACCAATTCTTGACCAATTCTTGTAAAATCTCGTCAACAGTATCTTCATTACATTCCGTATCACTACGATTGCACTCATCAATACCCGAATCAGAATCAGACGATGTAATTCTATTTATATTTCTATTTCTAGGAAATCTGATTTCTTCTTCATTGCTATTATCCGAATTTGTGTAAACCTCGTAAAAGCTTTCTTTTCCACTACTATTTGACTCACTGGGAAGTAAGTTTTCCATTTTTCTTTTCGACATTGTAACGAATTAAGGCAGAGATTTTATGTTATACTGCTTGTTACTGGGCAAAGATTCAAATTGCTCGTGTAGAGTGGCGAGATAAGAAATAAATGCGAAGCAATGAAAACAAACGAAGCGAGAGATTATTCTTGCAACCACCAGCGATTCGCATTACTAAAATATCGGTAGGAGTACTTAGCAGAGTACGCTTGGAACAGCGGCACTCGTAACCTGAAGGAGATTTCATTGAAAACACGCGCGGCAGTCAACGTGTTAACCCATTTGCATCATGGGTCCTAAGAGGCCCTAAGAGGATAACTTAACTGATGACTGGTCCCCATCACTGCGCGCGCGCGGTCGTAGGTGCAGTAAATGACATCCGAATTCTTCATGAAGTTTATTGAAAATTTACTGTTCAAAACGATTGGTAGACAATGTTACTTCGCAAACATCGCATCTTACATTCTTTATAACAAAGGAAAGAAGTAAAAATTATTTATTTAAAAAAAATTATTTAGATTAAAATGGAAATTAAATCATATTATTTCTCGTGGAATTCTTTAAAATGGTCAATACATAATGGTACATTGCAAATACGGCATTTAATCGATCCTTTTTATGATTTTTAAAAATTACATAACTGTTTAGTAACACCATGTCTATGAGGTAAAAAAATATTTTCTTATAGGCTTTTTTACATCTTCGCATAGTATGAAATTTACTTAACATTTGATCGCCAACATCAACTACACCCATATTCTGATTATAATCAATTACTACTGTTGGTTTTATACATTTTTGTCCGCTATATCGGTTTGTTTTCCTCGTTTCATCAAATTCTAAGCTATGCATATTTGTTAGTAAAACGACATCTTTTTTATCCTTCCATTTTATCGCCGCCATATCTCTTGTAGAATATACTATAGCTTCTCTCTTTTGTAATTAGTGTACTTCTCCTTCTCGAGGCATTTGTTTCCTATTAATTCTTGCAGTTCCACATACGTTTGTTTTCATGTTATGTAATTCTCGATACACTGTCGGTGAACTGTATTAATTACCAATAAATAAACAATATCCTTTATGTAATAACTCACTCTCTTCCAACAAATTCATCACAACATTCCTGCTAGTAGATCCGGTATCAGTTTTATCTTTTCCTGTATATGTATTGAAATTGTGTATGTATTTCGATTTCGAATCACACAGTTTATAAAACTTGACATCAAATCTTGCTCGTTTTGGTCGATTAAATTAAATATAATGTAAACGGCTTCTACATTGCATTAATGACTCATCAATTGAAATGTTTTTATCTGATACATACATACTAATGACGGTCTTTTTGCTATTTGAATAACTTCTCGGATTTTTGTGAGTGCGTCATTAGAATTATTATTACTGGAAAAATGTAGATTTTTAGCGATAGAGACAAATCGGTTACGGCCATTAATATTTTTAAAATTTGGTGTTTCTATGCTTTTATCTGTGGCCCAATAACTCTGAATATTTGGCTTAGAAACTAAACTCATTAAAATGTTTACAGCGATTAATACTTTTAGTGCATCTTCTGAAAGAGGTATAAAATTTGCGTTGGTTTCTCCATGTTTATTTGTTTCTATAATTAGTTTTGTAACTAATTCTTCGTTAAAAAATAATTCAAGAACTTCCCTTCTCGACAGATTTTGCGTATTAACAGTTGCACCATCCACACTTGAAAAATCATGTGAGGTGGATAGGTACTGGAGAAGTACTAGAGTATAATTAACAGTATATTTATTAACAACACTCCCAATGTACACTTTGTGTAGAACTCACGATTGTACTAACGGTTCGCTGTTCGCGATTACAAGTTCGGTTTCTAAGCATTGCGATACAGTGTCGATTGAACGGAGTGCGCAGAGCGAGTTCGGACGATGATTGTTCAAGATGCGCCGCGAAGCTATAGTCGTCTATCAACTGAACTCTCCGTCACGATGATGCTACCAGCGTTCGATCCTTCAGACATCGTGGATAATGATTTGACTGGATTTCAACTTGGTTTTCACAATCACTACACGAATAGTTCTGTTAAATGTTTCGTTTTCTATTTTGTTCAATTCCGGACGAGCCCCCAATTATAGAGAGTAGAGAAATATTTTATCTTACACCTTCTCTTTCGTGTTTGATCTTTCTCTCTCTAAGTTATTTATTATAAAACGGGAAACAATGATTAAGTTACATGAACTAAATTTAGTGATGTGATACACCTTTACAACTTAACTCATAACTTACCGCTCTTCTTGGCTCTCCACTGTCAACACTGTTCTTTTCGTCTCTCGCACAATAATCAATGCAATACTACTCTCTCGCAATTCTCTTACAACTTTCTAACCGTCGCCTTTTATACTATGTTTTGGTAGCACACAGATGTGGAAGACCCATGGCCAACCACACCTTTCTTAATTACTATGTGTCGTAAAGGGCCACTGGTATATGGCCCATTCGTCAGCACTTATATTACTCTTTACCTGGGGAATATCGGGGTTTTCCCCAGGGTTTCCCCAGCCCCCCCCCCATACTACATTATGTACCGAAGAAATCATTGGAAAGGGAATTGTTTATTGCAATCTAGTGCCACTTATCATCTAGTTACATAGTTGCTTCTGTACCTCGAATTTCTTTGGTATTAAAGCGATCATGACTTTTTGAAAACGCACTCCTTGTTAGAATGGCTACGTTTTAAAATGTTACACCGGCAGATTATTTTCCAATTTCATTTTCAATAACAGATCAAAGTCGAAAATATATTTTTATTAAACAAATGAAGGTAATTATTGCAATATATTATGAAAGTAAGATAATGTTAAAGTCCGGACCGTCTATGTAAGTATGGAGCAAAAGTTGAAGTTACTGAAGCAAAAAAGAATTGCTATATATCAGGCGCGCACAACTATGAACGCCCTTATTTCCCCAGTCTCATGGCGTTCAATGACAGCACGCCGGACGTATGGAGCCCATTGCTGTCGCAAGACTCGTTATTCGACCGTTTTACGGAGAAACGCGATCACGAAGGAGCGCGTGAACGAAAGTCGTGAATTCCCGTTACGGTTTGATAATCGACGCCACGATTCAGTCGATCCCCTATTTCGATTAAGGTAATAGGGGTGGTTAATTGATTATAATGCTGAGTTAACAATGCACTTTTTATTCCAACAACTTCTCGTGGAATATAAGTTTTAGAGATAACCTTTAAGATGGCGGCTGATAGACAATAAGTTGACATTGACTGAACGGAGTACAACGCAATACAAGTGAAGACGGTAACTGATGAAAAAACGCAAAGCAAGTCAAATTCAGTAACGATAATCCCGCGGAGGAAAATTAGTGATGCGAGTGTCTAAGAGCACTGGATAAGCGGATTCGTTGATGACAATTTTCGTCAGGAGAGTGAGGGCAACAGTTATTGCTGCTAATTGGCTAAGAAACAAGGTTAAAGGGTAAGGAAGGGTGCTAGCTGCCGAAAGAAGGTTGCACATTTCCCGTAATTTCCGGAATGAACAATAATCCTAAAACCCGTTTCAACTTAAAACATATTTGAGTGGTCTTAAGGACTTTAACTGTAAAAAACACTAAAATTCATTGGGATTATTGAGGGTATGCAATAAAGATATTTGGATATCTGGCGAGCATCTTGCCCGAGGGATAGAGTCTCTTTTATGTAGAAGGCCACGGGACGTAAAATACGTACTATGCGTAGTGGAGATAAGTTCACCCGGTAGTGTATGCAGTTTTCATCTCACACTAACTGTAGCGTTGCCAAAAATGTTAGGTAGCTGCCATGTCCAAGGAAAGATGGACAACCGCTACAGTGGTCGGAATTTCACAACCAGGATTAAGGCTTTAAGTTATAGCATGCTTTTCCGCCCTCTCCTATCTGTGTGTGGAACCATCTTATTGGAACATCATGGTGGCAAATGCAACTAAGCACATCTGAAGCATGCCCCTGTGCATCGGCTTCCTTTATATTCCTGGTGCTGATATTTCTCCTCGCTCACCACTAGAAAACTATTATTTATTTCACAAACTTGAATAATGCTTTAGAGTGTGATATCTAATAAAGCATACTCTATTGTGCAATGGTGTTCGGCACGATTTGCAACAGTATCTCGTTTCTTTCCTTTTTTCATTGGACGAAAAGAATTTACATTGTTTGGTTGGGAACTTCTTCTTACCTCTACTCGTTACTGGTTCAAGTATATGCTGTTTTATATTACCAGAAAGTCTACATGTTGGATCGATGCGTAGATGATTTATTGTATTTGAAATACTCTGTTCCATACCCATAACTGTATTCGTTGAGTTTCCTTCCGTCGTCCGTAATTTCATTACAGCAAGTAGAAAATGTTTATATTCTATTTTTCATTGTTACAAAAATTATTTTTTAAATTTAACGACTTTATTTTCAAACATTTTGGCAATCTATTAGCGCGTATTGTGTCACATATTCGTATTTTATTTTTTAATAAGAATTCAGCAATATTCAAAGTATTATAATAGTTATCGATGTAAAAATGGTACCAATATTCGAAATACGGTATAATACGGTATAATACGGTATAATACGGTACGAAATATAGTGCTAGTAGGTTTGGTAATGGTATGAGTTGTTGTAATATCGTTCACGCCAACACGAAATCAAGTATGATGCTCTGTCAGTCTATATACACGCAGTCACCACTCGTCACTCACTACTTTCGTTACAACGGTTCTCTTTTAATACGCTGACCACACTCTTTGACAACGCTGACAATACTCCTTGACGACACTGACAACACTCCGTGACAACGCTAACACACTCGATATCTCCCAGGCAATCCGTCCACGATACTACACTATACTACATATATATCCAGTTTGACTCTCTTGTACTACTCGAACAAGTATTCCATATTTAATGGGCTTTCGTGGATTGTACGTCTTAAATTTTAATTTTCCACGCCAAGCGATCATGGCTTCATCTAGTGACAGGTTCTGATGAGGTCTATAAACGGTTTTAAATTCTTCTATTAGATAATTGTAAACAGATTCTATTTTGTAAAGTCTATCATTATTTGCATTCATTTTCATGTTATCGTTAAAATATAAATACTTTGTAATCTGTTCAAATCTGTTCCTAATCATTAATTTTGAAAAGATAGGTGTTGCCAAAAGATATGTGAATATGGATCCACGGACCAGTATTCTTTTATGTTTCCCTTTCGCATTTGTCCCATCAAAATAAATACTCCGAACAAATTTTTTATTTCTGAACATGAGACATTCCTCCATTTTCCTTGGTTAGAATTAACCTTATATTTATGTACATTTTGTAAATGATAACGATTTGTTTCTTCAGAAATAATTTAGAAAATTTCGTTGCCAAATATACAATCAACACTGCAGTTTCTTTATAATTATGTCGACGTACCACAAATTCCTTTAAAAGGTTACAGATTTTGAAAAGTGTCCTTATCTGTCCATTCTTCAATTATAGACTCATTCGCCCCCATCTCCGAATCTTCACTTTCGCTTGAAACATTATACTTTATTTATTCAGTCTTCTTCTATGTCTAATCGCATCACTTAATTCAAGAATATTGCTACTATCACAGAATTCATTTTGGTCGCAAATGTTGCTTGATGCATTAGATAAATCATCAAACAACAATTCATTTTGACTTTCATGTTCTTTACATCTATGTGTCATTTTGCTACTTTTGAGTTCTGCCCGGGCAACCGAAGTAAACAGACGTGTGCTCCGGGGTAGTGATCTGAGAATTTCCTTAGTGCTAAGTAAAATTAGCGATTAGTGATAGTGAGGAGAAGCCCAACAATGCAGCAACAAATACCAGCAATTAAAATTGCAACAAAAGATATTATATAAGTAGGTCGGTAGATTTACCAGCCCTAAAGCAACAACAACAAGTTAATAATAATCAAAATATGGACATAGAAGAAATGAAGGAGCAGCGAAGACAGGAGGAGTACAGTCAAGATAATGAAAAATATTATCAGGATGAAAACTGGATGATACCAAAAAACAACAAAAAGCGTAAAATAACTCCAAG
>NC_057779.1:16714809-16741860 GCF_014825855.1 Bombus pyrosoma
TATGCAAAAAAATATAAAGAAAGACTTGCAACACACCCAAATCAGCTGGTTGCTGAAACGAATAAAACAATAATAGAAAGAAGACTGAAGAAGAAGCACCCTGCAGACCTCACAATAGAACAATAAACAACCTGGAAGATGGAGTCCCGCTGGGGGTAACCATCCACATGCTATATTTCATCAAAACCCAAACTATAATGTTTTACCAAATGTCCTAATGGACAAATTGTACAATGATTTATTTAAAAAAAAAAAAAAAAAAAAAAAATTTGCTACTTTTATAGAATTAGAGCGTATTTCATAAAATAATTTTCGCTATAAATTATCAGCAAGGGATTGAAAATGTAAATGATTTTTAAAAAGCTGTTTTCTTACAATTTAAAACACGAACTTTGAAATAACAAAATGTACAACAATAAAACACTTTATAAGATACGGTAGACGATCGGCATAGATCTACCGATGTAGTTTTTACATGCTTGGAATGTCAACATTCAGTTGTTTTGCTAATCATTTGTCACAAGAATGCGCAAGGCCTCATTACCCTGGTAACATAACAAAAACATTTGTCTCTGGTTGCTTAAGTCATCGATTCAGTCGAAAAACGAGATATCCCGTGACCCGGCTACAATGTCCGGCTTGCTAAAAACGAGATGTCTCGTGATTCGTATGTAATGTGTTTACATAATATTTCGTAGTCGATTAAGGGGCAACACATCGGTCTTATTGTCATTCATCTCAAACCCACTATCGTTCGTAGCCAGCATCAAGCCGTGAGCTACACTTTGTCACATGGTATCTTGCCCCATGGAGCTTAGGGAAATTGCTTCCACATTCAAAACATTTCCATTGAATGGGGGTTTCCACACGATGCTCTTTAAGGTGCCTGTCCAGGTCCTCCAACGTCATAAAGTGGGCTTCCTTTCTCTCACAGATTGGATAAGCAACCTTATCCCCCATTAATGGGACCATAACTTTAAATTCCAAATCTGAGTCCGTGGTCGTGAGTGGGTCGTCAACCATAGTCTCCATCAAAGGGGACAAATACGCCACAGTCCGGAACCAAGAAGCGCTGCTTCCGAGGCTGTCTTTATTAGTACTTATTTTTTAACAATTAATTTTCCTTAGTAGGTTTCCAAACGCAATCTGTTCTCATTATCCGTATTCATGCCAGGTCGTCAACAGAGTCTTACCCTCAGGAACGAATTCCTTTATTCAATTTAGTTATTTATGCCCATTTCTTCACGGTTACTCCGTTACTCGGCAAGCCGAGGTATTTATTGTTACTAAGACTTCTGATATCAATAGGTTGTAATTATAAATCAGATCCGTTCCTTCACTCGCCGCACTCCGTTTGGCCATGGACGCAGTGCCCGGGGCAGAAAATTGCCTGCTCAAACACGGCGCACATGTTACCGGAGGTACCACTGGGAGGTAGGAGTGTGACTTGAGCAGGCAAGACCTGCTTTCTATGACCCCCCAAGGGACCCGCAATACAAAATTTTCTTGTAGACGAATAGTTTCGAGTTGAAGAAAACAATTTCATCTGCATAGGTGAGCGCGTTGATACACTCATTCCCGAGTACCCAACTAACAGTCTCCGAGAGAATTGTCAATGCTCGAGCCACAGCCAGATTGAACAGTGGGAAAAAGTGGATCTCCTTGCCGAATATCACGTCTCGTTGTCAGTTATATCGGTGGCCTATTGAGACCAGAACGAGGATGGTGGTAAATCCGCCTTTTTTAGTATGCGATATATGGTTTTGTGTGAGACAATATCGAAAGCCTTCGATAAGTCCACACTAATTACGTGCAAAAAGCTTACTCGTTCTGTAAGCCTCGCGCAGCGCAGCCACGTAAATCATGACATATTTTCACAGACCCTATCGACCGACCGTAGCTGGTGCTCATTGAAAACGTTCACAGCAATATATTTATCCACTAGAATGTGATGCAATTGCCTCAATGGGTCAGGTCCCAAACTCTGGGAGTGGTAAACGGAAGGGGTCGTCGTGTTTGATGTCCCGGGATTGCCGAGTAATACGACGAACAGA
Source organism: Bombus pyrosoma (assembly GCF_014825855.1). Classification (NCBI taxonomy): domain Eukaryota; kingdom Metazoa; phylum Arthropoda; class Insecta; order Hymenoptera; family Apidae; genus Bombus; species Bombus pyrosoma. Next base: position 16,716,864 of record NC_057779.1, read on the forward strand.
ATACCAAATCTGTATGGTCACACATTCAGGTTTGCCAGAAAAACATCTCGAAAATAATATAGAAATATTATTGTACTTTTTACATACAGTGTAGTCATTATCTTTTAATACTTGATATTCTTGTATAAGTTTGACACCGCGTTCAGCTCATAATGTGTTTCGACACTCAACTAACTAGCGACTAGTCACTCACAACTGATCGGTTGGTATCGCGAGCCTTGAACGTTATTCGCGTCTAAGGTGAAGGATTATAAGAAATGTAAAGAGCAATGTTTAGTTCACTGGCTATCCCTGTTAAATACAATTGTCACTGACTGAATACTGTTACACGATGTTGACTCTTCGACTACAGGTGCAAGAGTGAGTTTTTGGCGATGTTGCTGTCGTAGAGGAAAGTTCGCGGTGGGTGTGTCTCAAGTCTGTTCCTGACTGATAATTGGGTAAACACGTATGTTTGAGGATGGGCTGGCCGCCCTAATGAAGGATCGCGCGCGGGTGACCTTGCACTTGGGGAAACCCGCGTTCCCGGTCTTCCTGTGATGTACCATAAATTAAAGAACTACGTGCTTTTATGGGTTTTTCCCGTGTGATCCTAAAGTATCTGAACTGTATAATAGGCCCACTGTTTATGATGGGTCCGCACTGGTGGTGCGTAGACTCTTGACGATCGTCCTGCTCGAGGATTGCATCTGGTTCATGTAAAGCGTCACGGTAATTACCAGGCGGTCACTCCAAATCCCGAACATAATGTTAGTTCTTAAAAAATACATAATTCATATTTGAAAGCATTGTTATCCTGCCAGAAATTTGTATCTGTTATTTTTAAATACATTGAGAACTGAGAATTTTTCAAAGCGTGTTTGTATGCATGTCAGTAGGTTGCGAAAAGAGATATTCATCCACCCCCTCTTTTCTCTATTTTAGATCATTTTATCTGTTTAGATCTATTTTATCATATCGAGAACTATCTTTCCTATCGTAATAACAAGCATGTTGATATTACCATTCGCTAGTACTCTATGCTAGAACTGCCTCAACAAATATTTCGAATTTTCTGTTTCATTATTTTCAATTGTATTAGGTTGTCCAGAACGTGTCTTTCTTTTACAGACACGTCTTTTACAACGATGCATCTTTATACAAACATGAAACCTAATCTATCGAACGATGTGATCTTTATTTTGATAGAACAAAATGAATCATACGTAATTCGATACAATAATATAAAACGGAAAATGTTGTGCATCCATTATTTCCTTATAAAACGAAAGAAACTTTTCGGACGACCTAACAGTTAACGTGGTTTTTCGAAACGTGATTGTTGCGATATGACGACTGAGGTGGCATATCCAAGGTTTATGCTAGTTTTACAAGAGATTCTAAGATTACATCTGATACAGATACAGTTAATTGCAAAATGAGAACATACTCAATATTATATAAATTTTGTGAGTTTATGTTTCATAAATTGCATATCCTATTATGCTTAAACGCGAGAAATATTATTTTCATGAATTATGAAAGTTATAGAAGAAAATCTAAATAGAATTCAATATTTCTTATTATTACCGAAGTCAAATCAAGATAAAACATTTAATGTTTTATTGTTTTATTCCTCTCTAAACTTTGAAAATAGGTTAAGGAAAAGTTTTCTAAAGTAATAACGAAATCGACTGAATTTTGCTACTACAATGAATGAATTATCATATTGTAACAGAGAAAGAAATTACAAGATTTGTTAATAGAAGTCGAAGGGCAGTCCCTAATTTTTCAAGAATTCTGTAAAATATTACAAAAGGAAGATCAAAACAAATTGATAAAAAGGAATTTGCTAACAGTAGTTAGTATCTTGTAACAAAACATTCCACGTATCTAGTAACAATTCGATTGTAATGCGTCAGATGGATGGTAGTGCACTATATTCAAGAAGATACTATGTATTATATTATAATTTGTGTTGCATTACAGACGATGGATATTGGAGATATTTCTGATATAGATGAAGATATAAGCATTGGCCATCATATTGACAAAGACTTCATGCAGGATGGCCATTGATATGGCAACGTTTCGAATTTGTAATATCTGTCCATGCAATAGGTTATTTCAATAATTTGGAGATGGCATACTTGCAGTAGAGTGAAAAAAGCGCACGGTACAATACAAAAATGATTATTGATAATAAGAAACACAAGTTCAGTATAAAAGCGGAGATATTAAAAACGATAGACTTGTATTATGAAGTTTGAAACGATTATAGCAAAGGAATGCACCTAATACACTCGAAAGGTGCAGTTGCCAAATGGTGAGAAAACGATAGCAATGAAAAGATGTATATCAATTATCAATGATGTGTTCAAGTCAGGTGCACGTGATTCATATGCATTTTTGAGCAATTTGTGACACATCATACATCAGTTCCTTATTGTGGAGAGATCTTTTCTTAAAAATGTATATGTAACAAGTCGAAAATCCAAACTAAGCATAGAAAGTAAATTAAAAATATACAAAACCAAAATAAAATATATAAAACCAATCTGGACATACGGAATACAACTTTGGGGGACAGCAGCAATGAGCCGTATGAACAAAATAGAGACATTACAAGCAAAAATTCTTAGAACAATAGTAAACGCCCCATGGTACGTTAGAAATGAGGATATTTGGAAGGATCTGAGAATACCAACGGTCAAGGACGAGATTAGCAGATGCGCGGAAAAGTACAGATTAAGAATAGCAACACACCCAAACCGGCTGGCTGCGGAAACGATCAACACAAGCATAGAAAGAAGACTGAAAAGGAAACACCCAGCAGATCTCACAAAGGATATAACCTAACAAACACGAATATGGTACCCTGCTGGGGGTAACCATCCACATGCTATGTATATTTAAGCTACAATATTTTACCAAATGTCCTACCGGACAAATTGTAAAATTTAAACAAATAATAAAAAAATGTATATGGGGATTTTCATATTTTTACAGACAAATGTTTGTACTATTCATACAATGTACTTTAAAAGTAGAAGCAAGTGAAGTGTTATCTATGAAGAATATATATATATATATAAGATTATATATATATATAAGAATATATATATATAATCCTGAATATATATAAGAATATATTCAGGATTTCACTATGTATTTTTTGACATACGGAATACGCAATGTAGCAAAGCTGCAATAATATACGAAATATATCTATATCAAATCATTGAGTGTCAGCTTACACAGATGTGTAAACGAATAGAACATTTAGCTGCATAACACTCGCAAGTCAAATTATATAACAGTGAGATTGGACGTTGTAGGAAAATGCGGAAATAACGTATAAGAACTCCTTGAAGAAATATGTTGACTTACTAGAGCCAAAAGGAAAGAAAGTCCTGTTTTATATCCTTTGTGAGAAAGGATCACTTCGGTCATATAATGTCACAACTTTCATGGTACCTGTGGATTTATGCCATGAGTTATGAATATCTTGTATGGACACAATTTCGACTAACTCTTGACTTGTGTCTGTTGGGCATCTCGTCTCGTTGAATATGGAATATCTTGTCCTGCATGTTGAGAAAGTTTTCTGAAGAGCAGACCCTGTCAAATTGAATTGTTTTGTGAACACAATCTGTTTGCGAAACTTCTTTATCGAGTATATATACATTAGTGCATGGAATTTAGATCTCAAGAAGTATCACTATATGTGAACTATGCTGAACTCCGTTCAGCACATTTATTGGTGATAACGAATTACATGTCTTATTAGGAATATTTTGGAGGTGATAGTGCTTAAAGGAAAATATACCAGAATCGCCGTCTATTAACTCTGTTTGAAAGGTCAATGGCGAGTGACGATGCGAAGAAATGACCCCTTAGGTAAAGAAACAAGAGGAAGTAGATAAAATATAAACATGTAGTCAATATATTACATATGGGAAGAAAGCTGAAACTCGCAAGAATGAACAAGAAATTTAAAGTTAGAGGATAGTACAAGAAAGTAAAAAGGATAATTCACACAGATTGTACAGACCCGCGCGAAATTATAGAGTGGTAAAAGAATAGGAGAGAAAGCTGAAATAGATTTAACAAGATATTGAAGAATGTGCGGAATTGTGAACATACTATACTCGATCAAGACAGTTGTTGTTTTATGAATACTGTTAATTCTGTCGCGGTATTGACGACATCACACCTGCTATTTATGACGTTATCGTTCTCAGTCGTCGGCATTTGATAACAGTTGTTAATACTCTCTGAAAATATTCTACCAGGTTCCAGTATATTTCAACGTACTGCATTTCGATACACATTACCTCCTGGATCAGTTCTATCATTTAAGAAAAGGGACACTTATTGTAATATTAACATTTTGGATTCAATGCTTTGGAAATTTGTTTTACAAATTATGACAAATAAGAGGAGGGTTAAATGAAACGCTATTTTCATACGAAGATGTTAATTTTAGTAACAAATGGAATTAACTGTCAATAGTATCGTATGAACGGTTATAGATATATCAGTTTGATATACGGAAAATGTGATGAGTATGTTGGTTGCATTATGTGGAAAGATTTGTTTCTCCAATATAATAAATGTTCTGGAATTATAGTTTTTCTTAAAATACTATTATTGAAGCTTTGAATTGATTCATTAGAGCTGGATATTACTGAATATATTTCGACAATATTTCGTTCAAAATGTAGTCGCAGAAGGAAATCAATTTCAAATCGTAAAGAAGTCGGAGTGCGAAGTTCTGAGAAAATAATATATTTTACACTAAAAGAAATTAAAAAACTGAACACATAGAAACTTAATAGATATTTGGCAAGAGGAATAGAAACATGAAACATTGTTAGTAATTATTTGTTCGTACAACAGCCGTATTTTGCATATGGTGTGCGGTAATTTTGTTATATTTAGATTACTCTCTATTTATATTTTCTTACACAATTTTCGTTCTATCCATAAGTTGAAATATGTTTTCTCCTATATTCTAATAACGATTTCCTTGTTTATTGAGATATGTTCATTGTACAGAAAAGAGCATATAAAACACATTTTTATAAAATATGTGTATTATATTGTTTATTTTAAAATACGACTGAAAATATTGCATGTGGTTATCATTTTTCTTCGGTTTGTAAAACGATTATTTACATAGGAGATAGACTACCTAACATGAAAGACTCAATTATTTTCGTTAATAGTAGACTGATCAAAATTTTTATCATAGGTGCTACGATTTCAAAGGACCATTAAGTTCATGATACTTATATCTTTTCTATGCTTTTTTTTTTTTAGAGTAAGTTTTGAAGGTCCTCTCTACTTTCTTTTATGTATCATGCTATAATATTTTTTGCCATTCAGTTAGGCATCCCTGATGTATTTAACAAGCTCAAAACCAGGATTTTTTCATCTAATGGGAGGATGTGGTGACAAAAACGTTCAGCTGGAAAATAACTTTATACAAACAGGATGACGTTCGAAATGTATAATTTTAACCTTCTGCACTCGAGAGGCGACTCTCAGTCTCCACGGCGTTCCGTGCTGCAACTCCAGTGATGAGCGAGAGGCGACAGTCCCTGTTCATGCTACATTTCGACATCTGCAATTCATGAAAGTGTAATATTGGTTCGTAAATTGGCTCCCTATCTCTTTATGTTCTTTGTTAGGAAGTGTAAAGTGTTAGACTTTAAAATGGAAGTAAAATATTTAATCTCCTATCCCACCGAAACTATGATTCTAATAACGTCTCCAACGTTAGTTCGGATTCGACGATCATGGGAGAAGTATTATAATTTAGAAACCATAAAAAAAAAAAAATGGTTTTCAAAAGTGATATTAGCTCATATAAAAATGAATTTGATTTTGAACTGTTGAAAAATGAGGTCAATTATATTCAAGAATGCATCTTGGCGAATGCATTATAAATTATCATAAAAAATACAGAAATTATTACAAAATCATATTTTCAAAGATGCAAATATAGATAAATTATTCCAATAGCTAGCTGTAAGACACGCGTCACGTATACACTAAATCATCTGAAGTAGCTGCTACGCCCGGCAGAAAAAGTCCTCGAGTGCAAAGGGTTAAATGTCGGATTCACTTGTATTTATTCTAAATGCTGACTACTAACTTCGGTGTACTTGTATTGACATACACCTTTCATTGACGTTGTTGTCTTGATTAGCGTACCCTGCAAAAAATATCCAAGGCAGTAAGATCCGGAGATCGAGCCGGCCAATTTTCCATATCACGAAGATCAATCTAGTATTTGGAAAAAATTCGATTAACTATTTGACGTATTCGGGGAGCGAAATGTGCTGAACAACTATGATACTGCATTCGAGTTTGACTATCATAAGACACATCGTCTAACAGTTTCAAGAATTCTCCAAACGCGATGTTTAACAATGATTAATTCAATAAAAAAGAGATTCGATAATCTCCCTTTGACTATTTTGTACCAAGCATTAACGTTATTCCATGAACGTTGGTAGTCCACTTGCCATAATCTATGAGAATCTTCGACAGCCCAGTAATAAATATTGCATGTATTTACTTGAACTTATGATGATTTCTTATGAACGTTGAATCGTCCGGAAACAATGTGTAGTCACAAAATGATGCATCAGTTTCCAATTGTTGTAATGTTTATCAGCAAAACATGATTCAGATGTAGAAATCTACTTTACGAAACTCTTAACAACAAGTTTTCTTCTCTCGTTTTGTCGAGTATCGGATTTACTTGCGGCAGAGACCAGGCGTTTTTGTCGCGCAACTGAGTGCACCGAATTTTGGGTACGCTGAATAAAGTCATATTCTGAATTTATTCTTGTTTTGAAGTAGCAGAGATACAGTTAGCCTCTGCCACGCCGTTCGGCGCAATAGTACTAACTGTTGTTGGTTAATAAAAGCATCGATTAATTTAATCTGTTGTTAAATCTGGTGGTAGTAATATTGAATAGAATTTTGTTCGAATATTAACAAGATCTAGAGAGCAGATTGTAACATACATTATTTTTGGTGGCAGCGGAGGAATACTGTTGACGTTATTTGAAATTTTAACTTGAATTAGGAATTCTGATTTGAATAAATGGATTTAATAATTAAATAATTAACAATCTCAGAAGCATAACGTAACATTATCTAAACCTTTTACATGGATATATTTAGTGTTGGATCGATGCAAGTAGTTTAGTTGACGACAATGACGATGCGCTGCCTTGTGAAGTCGCTGGGAGAAAAGCTTAAATTAGCGAACCATTGATAACCAGACTTAATAAAAGATTTCCTGCCTCCGAGTAAATGACTGTAGGATTTGTCCGTTGCAGAGGCTGCTGAAAGTTTACTATCATATCTCATAGCTTATCTCTTTGGAAGTGACCTTATGTGAAAAGGAAGCTACTGGTTTCCAAATATTGCCTTCGACCTGTCCCAATGTTGTGGCAATGGCTGTGGCAATATCTCAAGCAACTCTCGCAACTCGACAACGCTAGCAACTCTATCTCTCAAGAAAGCCAGCAACTCTCGCAACTCGACAACGCTAACAACTCTACTCCTCGACTTCTAAATTAACTCTGACTCTCGATTCACACTCACTTCTCGATTCGCACACTCTGACCTCTCGGTCAACTCTCCTTGAACCCAAAATCGTCCTTCTCCTCTAGCGTTCGTTTCCTTTTTTCCCTATCTCGCTACGGCCATGGTCCACAAGAACTAGGTGACTTTAGTCACACAGGCCTTCTACCATGTAAACTAACAACTGAAGGGCAAACGACACTGTTTTTATGCTTTGATCGATCTATACTTAGGCCTTTTTTTCACGATACTACATTCGGCCATACCTGACAATCACATCTGCCCTCAGATGTGATCATCATCACTGCTCACACTCACATCACTAACATCAAGTTCCACCACTTCATGTGGTCAGCTGCCGTGGAAGTTGTACGCGGTCCCTCGTGGTCGCCTTCTCGTTGCACCATGTAGCTGTCATTCCGCAGGACTTTTATCACGCGGTACGGCTCAAGGAACTTCGAATGTAGCTTTAACCCAGGAGCGCCCTGCGTCCTCTCGATCGCCACCAGGCCCCTGTCTTGCACGTCGCCACCTTCTTACGTCTCCTGTTATGCGTCCGTCTGTTTTGGGCTTGGATCTCCTCGATCCGTCTCCTTGCTTCTGTGCGCAACTGATCTCGCTCCTCCTGGAACATCGCGGCCTGCTCGTCCTCGATCAGCTGCTTGATCTGCGTTTCGCATTCTCATCCGTGTTCCGAACAATAACTGGAACGGGGTAGCGTTTGTACTCCTACTAGGGGTCGCGTTCAAGTACCTTTGCGCTGTCTCCCGGTGTTTGAACCACTCGCCCGGCGTTGGTGCAGATAGCTTCGTCAGCAGCGGAATGAGCGTCCGGTTTACTCTTTCCACTTGACCGTTTGCCCGCGGAATTCCAGTTGTAGTCCGAATGTGTTGTATGCCTTCCTCATTGCAATAATCTTCAAAGGCGCCGGATGTGAATGCCGTCCCGCGATCGGAGATGATTCTCCTCGGATTCCCAAAACTCACAGACTGCTTTCTTAAGCGACTAATAACCTCGGCAGAACCCGTCGACTTGGTGGGGTACAATCAGACGAACTTTGTGAAGGCATCAACCACTACAAAGATATGCTGATAACTCTTCTTCGTAGAAGGTAATGGTCCAAGGTGGTCGACGTGATAAGTGTCGAATGGCAACTTCCCCTTGTCGATGGTGTTTAGCAACCCCTCCTGCCTTCCCTGCTTTCTCTCCGCAAGGATACAGTCGATGCAACTCTGCACTACCTTTTCCACTTTCTCGCGCATTCCCTTGAACCAATAGTCTCTTCTTAACAAGCTTCTGTTTTGGTGGTGCCAAAGTGACCACGTTCGTGATCTCGTCGAACCACTTGAGTTTGCATTGACTTTGGCACAACTAACAGTGGTGTATCCTTTATTTCCCGGTATAAAATACCGTTCTTTAGGACGTACCCGTCGGCCCCATGCTGCTCGATGTTGTCTCGAATCCATCGCAGGTCATCCTCTTGCAACTGTGCTTCTCTCAATCGTGCAATGATTCCTCGTTCGTCCTCGTCTATCAGCATGACCTCGGGTGGCAGATTTCGACTCAACGCATCGACATGCATCATACTGTTTCCGGGTCTATGCTCCACCTTGTAATCAAATTCTTCTAAAAGGATCGCCCACCTCGCAACACGGACGCACAAGTCCTTTTTTCGCATCGTTAATGCGAACGCCTGGCAATCTGTAACGATTTTGAACGGAATACCGAGCAGATAGATATGGAATTTCTTCAGCGCTTTCACGATGAGCAGAACTTCATGTTCGTAACTAGTGTATTTCTCTTCCGCCGGTGAGGTCTTTCCGCTCGAATGATATACGGAGTGAAAAGCATTGCCTTGGCTATCGCGCTGCAGCAAAATCGCTCCATATCCCACGCTACACGCATCCGTATGCAACTGGGTCTCCGCTCCGGTGTGATACAATTTCAGCACTGGCTTCTCATTCAGCGCTGCTTTCAGCCTTCCAAACGCTTCTCACTCGCGCGACTCGAATCTGAACGGGACACTTTTTCTTAATAAATCCGACAATGGTCTCACAATGACAGAATATTGGGGCACAAACTTCCTAAAATATCCCGTTAAGCCGAAGAAACTCTGAACATCTCTAGCGGACCGAGGCTCTGGAAAATTGGCGACCGCCCTAGTTTTGCATTTCGATGGTTGAATATTACCGCCCTCGACAATTTGGCCCAAATATTCTATCCTCGTTTGTAGGAATCGACACTTACTCCTGTTCACGAGTAGTCCGTGTTCGCTAGCGACATGCAACACCGATCTTAGCTTTTCTATTCCACTCGAGAGGTCAGTCGACGGTACAATCAGATCGTCCATTTACGTCAGCACGACCCCCATCGCGATCAACTCTTTAAAAACCGCATTGATGAATTTCTAAAAGACGGCCGGCGAATTGCATAATCCAAACGGCATCTTAAGAAATTCATACTGGCCCGTGGGGACTACGAACGCCGTATATTTTCTGCTACTTTTTCCAACAGGAACATGAAAGAATCCGTTCTTAAGATCCAACGTATTAAATACCCTCGAACCCTGCAATAAATCTAATTGGTCTTCGATCAAGATCTGTCCTTCACTACCTTTCGATTTAGTTGTCTATAATCGACGCAAATTCTAGTCGAGCCATCTTTCTTTTTAACCAACACGATCGGACTGGCATAATTGGAATGTGACTGGCGTATTATTCCGTCTTCCAGCCACATTTCGATCTGTTTATCGACTTCGACCTTGTCTCGTGGAGATAGTCCTCGCGGTCTTTCGTAAACTGCTAGATCATCCTGCAGTATTATGTTCATCTCGATTCCTACTTCGCGCGTTTTCTGTGGCCTATAATCTCGGATCAAATTCTCTACTGCCTTCTTATATTGCATGTTCTTGACATGGGACAAATCTACCTCACGCGCCCCCGTCTCTACGTCTATTTTAAGGATCTCCGGAAGCTCATCGGAATTTTCGTCCTTTATTCTACGAACGGAGATATCTCCCCTTTCATGCTTATCTCGACGGTATCTAAGAAGTCTGTGACTATTGACGACGGATGTTGCATCGTAGTGTTCGGAACTACATGTATCGTTATGCCATACAACTCATTGTCTATCACAATATTTGTTGAAAATTTCCCGAGCGTAAAATTTCTTTCGCAACCGACACCGCGAAATCCAATGATTTCTCGACCTAATGTGGGCGCTCCAATTTTTAAATACTGATCCGCCCGCATTAAGGTCAGTTCACTACCGGTATCTATTACCGCGCGATTTTAACGTCTTTACCACGCTTCGTCTGCAACAAATTCCGCACATTATAAACTTTTTTAAGGGACTCACCCAGATTGTCGCACTTCGATGCGATGTGTCCGTACTCTCTGCATTTAAAAGGTCCCCTCGACCTATTCGGACACTCTGCACACACGTGTTCTTCGTCACCGCAATTGTAGCGTCGCGTCTTCCTCACATCTCCAGATCGACTGGGCTTCTTATTCTTCTCGGTTTTAGCCGGCTTCGCAATCGACTTTGCTCTACGACTCTTCTGCTCTTCGTACGTGATTAATCTCTTCCTCAACTCTTTGATTGACATAGCGCCGTACAGTATAGACTTATTGCTCTCGTCGTCTACTATTCTGTCTACTATGTATTCCACTTTTGCTTCCTCCTCTATATCCATATGGCTAGCTATTTCGAGCATGCGGTACATGTAAGCCAAACATGCTTCATCGCTTTTCTTTTTCGTTTCTCTAAATCTCTGATGTACTTGCCGACTATTAACGTTTTTAGAGAATTCTTTAACTAGCCCTCTCTTCAGCTCATGCCAAGTCCTGGCATGACACTCGAAGCTCGCAAATATTTTCGCTGAACCCTTCAGCAGCTTCCTCGCGTAGATCGTCTTTTGTTCTTCCGACCACATGCACGTATCTGCGACTTCTTCGAACGACTCGAACCATCGCTCGACATTCTCGCCTTTGTTGCCACTAAACGACTCTAATGCATCTTCAACGTCTTTAAAACTCAAAGTCGAACCAACACATGCCCTTCGATAATGTTCGTCACAGTCCTGGTACACCCTTCGCGTACCTCTCTTGTATTCTCTTATGTTTTTTCTATCGTCTTCGTCCTCACTTTCGTCATCGCTTTCTTCTTCCGACGATGTATCGTTTCCATCCATGGCCGCTTGTATCCGTGCGCGTAATTCGTTTTTTCTTTCTGTCGTTCGTAATCCCAAACTAGCGAGGCGCTCTTTCAACTCCTTCGTCTTCATTTTCTCGAGGTTTTCGTCTTCATCTCGATCACGCTCAGCTTTCTGCACATTTCCTAAGTCTCGCTGGTCGGCTGTGACTCTTCACCGCCCGTCGATCCCTTAGAATACGATTGTCCAGCCCTACACACTCGATTCAGCCTTGCAACCAACACTGACCTCGCACCAGATATAGGAAGATTCATTCGTGCGAGCTTACTCCTCAGCTCCTCCATCGTTCGTCATTTTTGTATTTTTCTCCACCAGCACAAATAGTTTCGTTAAAACGTGTCATTCTCTGTCTTGTTCAATCCCGGAGGGGCCCCCACTTGTAGTATCGGATAAATTTAGATATAAATTTTTTCTCGACTATTTACAATTTATTTATAAGTTGACTATACAGACATTAATTAGACAGAAAACGATGGTTGTTTAACTGGAACTAAATACAAAATTCACACTCTATCTCAAGCAACTCTTGCAACTCAACAACACTAGCAACTCTATCTCTCAACAACGCCAGCAACTCTCGCAATTCGACAACGCTAACAACTCTACCCCTCGACTTCTAAATTAATTCTGACTCTCGATTCACACTCACTTCTCGATTCGCACACTCTGACCTCTCGGTCAACTTTCCTTGAACCCAAAATCGTCCTTCTCCTCTAGCGTTCGTTTCCTTTTTTCTGATCTCACTACGCCCATGCTCCGCAAGAACTAGGTGACCTTAGTCACACAGGCCTTCTCCGATGTAAACTTATAACTGAAGGGCGGACGACACTGTTCTTATGCTTTGATCGATCTATACTTAGGCCTTTTTTTTCACGATACTGCACTATCTTTACAATTCTGAAATGCCTGTTCAGTAATTAGTGTCCAGAAGAGTTTCCTTTTGTCCTTCTTAAAAGAGTCTGAGGAATGTCCAGAGTGACGGAAACGGGATAAAAACGGAGGGGGGGGGGCTATTTTGTGAATGCAACGGCAGCAGTAACTCATGAGTCCTAGAAAACGCCTAGAAAACGAGATCAGAGATAGCTTCTAGTTCGGAAAAAAGATGATTGCTTGTATTCTATTTGTTGGTGGTTGGTTTACGCAGAGGGCTCTAGGCCGCTTGTGTGAGTCTTTTGGGCAAGAGCTTCCTCTAGTAACGATGTTACAAGATGCACGCATCGTCCAATGTTCCAGACAACTCTTTGCGATATGACTCTATGATACTTGCAAACACAGAACTGAGTGAAGAACCAATCTCTAATAAACGAACTTTTACTAAAGTCCGCATGCCGACTGCAGACCAGCCTGTTGAAGAAATTCAAAAAATAATATTCCGACTTAGATTCACATAGATTATAAAACTTCACACCAAAGCGTGCTCTTTTTGATGGATTGTACTGCTTATACTACATGCGACCTCTATTTCATTAGAGATACATCTAATGATACATATTTCTCGGGAGTGTCAATATTCTTAAATTTTTTATTGAGTTTGAGTGAATTAAATTGTCGATTATACTTCATTATTAATGAAATGTAAAAAGCGAGGCATTTGCGCAAATCTCCAAAATGGTATTGTTTTTCGAAATATTTTGTGACTGTTGAAGTAATAATATATAATGTTTTATCAATTATAAAATTTATTTGTAACTGAATAACTTGAAGTATTAACGTCCACTGCTCTATTCTCTTATGCATCTCAAATAAGAATGAATTTATTTTATTGCACATTTATTCATTCAACGTATACGCGATGCACTCGTCTCATGGCATTTTCCTTTTGTTTTCTTCTCTTTCATACCTCGCTCGCACAATACAGATGTACACGCATCTATTTTCTAACAATGGCCGGTAACATTGAACACTCGATTTTTTTATTTGTGACATCAAAATGCATAAAGCAGAATAAGCATTTATCTCATTTATATTCGTATCTCTCCAATTGTGTTCAAACTTTCTTAATTTGCGAGTTTCATCTTGTATTACCTGACTCGTATAACAATTAGGGTCTGTCATAACGATTTTCCAAGATTCTTCTCTTAGTATTTCATTTATTCCAGATAGTATATTCTAGTAAATTTATTTCATAAATTCGTGAATATTGACATATTTTGCTTTTATTTTCAATGTCTTTCTATATCTATACCTTAGATAGAAGATTAATTTCACAATTCTCATTTCTACTTCCTTCTTCGCCATCAGATATGATTGTACGTCGCGTCCGAAGTGAAAATATAATTTCATCGCAATCACAATCACTATCTCTATCTTCACTATCTATTTCAATTAGTCGTTTTCTTTGTGTATTTGACTAAACAATTCGTTGAAATAATAAATCGAAAAAAGTTCACTGCCATTTTCCATTTTACAATGTGGGTTGAAATTACGTAAGTAAAATAAATATATTATTTGATTTGACTGGCGTATATGAGATGCTATGCATATCGATATCTCTACGCGAAGCGGCGCACTCCGAAATTGTATTTCGACAACTCAGTCGACGTGTCGCGCGCGTAATTTTTATTTCCGCATCCTGCGGATTAACAAAAGTTCGGTATGATCTTCGGAGACGGGGGAAGTAATGAACAGGCATTTAAAATAAGTGGGCTTTGGAGCTCTTCTTCAAAGCTAACCTGATTAATTTGTATAGACGTCCCATGGCATTTGTTTTGAAATGTGGTCTTGATGACGTGGAGAAGTACTCCTCTTGCCAAGGAGAACTCTTTTCATCTGTAATCTATAATCTCCGTGTCCTCTTTCTCTCTAGTGCGCTGGAATTTCCTTCTCGCGTATAAGGCCTCCTTGCGGACGTTTTGAATTTCATCACCATCTTCTGGGAGCTCATCTCTCAGCGTAGGATAAAGGGGTCATGGAAACTATTCAATCAGCACGTTAACCCCATTTATGTATTCATCCATTCCATCCCTATCGATAGCCAAGTCTTATAAAGGTCTTCAAATTCGTTCAGATTTTCTCTATCTGAGGTTAAACCCACATAGTGACCCACATGAAATGTCTCAGATACGATGTAGAACATATCTATAGTCTGAAGTAGCAAACTCGTTTAATATTCCGCTGATGATATGTTTAGTCACGTTGCCACTGCACAACATAATATCAATGAGAGAAACTCTAAAATGTGAAGCGGACACAATTACTTCATGCTCGTTCATTCAACCAAAACTCCACAACGGGTGTTTTGCATTCAGGTCTTTAGCAATAATAATATTTCTCCGACCAGAACTCCGAACCAGATTCGTTAAGTCATGAATTTTTTTATTATAATAATCAAGAGCCTGAAACGGGAGAGGGGGGAAATAACATTTTCACAATTACCAAGTTGTTAAATGGAACCGTTACGAATTCTTTGTTACTCTAGATGAATTTCAGCTCCCTGACTTTTCTCATCTCAGACAGTTATTGAAATAGAAGCGAGTTTACCCCGGTCACAAAAACAAGTATCCTTACTAAGATAAGGTTCACTAATCAGGACTATACTGGCATTCGTCTCATTAACCACTTGAGACAACAGGACCTGTGCAAACTTACAATGATTAAAATTATTTTATAAAAGAACGCACGTCATTTAGGTAAATGGTTGAACTCAGTTTAAATGATTAATATCAGTCTTATATTTAGGATACTTAACAGACCCAGCAATGTGCTGAATACTCTTTCCGCTTACTATCGCTCATACCGTCAGAAACCACAACAAACTAGGAAGTTAACTCGGCGATTCTAAACCCTGCAGCCTGTGTACGGAAATGATTTCTGCTTGGCCACATTAAGGAAAGACCTCACAGGTTAGGTGAAACCAAGAACATCTATGTGGAAACAAAACTCTCTGCTGCATCCAACAACTTAATTCCGAGAAAGAAAAGAATTACGAAACCTGTAGCATGGTGGAACACCTTCCTTACACAAAAGCGAAGAACTCTGTTCTCTGTAAGACATGCCTACCAGAAAATTAGCAACCAATCGCAACGAAACAGGAAAAAAGTAGAATATAAAAAGATACGGAACCAGTACAAAAGAGAAGTCAGAAAAGATAAAACAGAGAGCTGGGAGAAATTCGTATCAAAGATACGAAACAAAGAAACTAAGGGTAGACAGAGTCCTCTCAAACATAACATTACAAAACACGCAAACAACTACGTGGAAACAAACAGCAACAACCCTCATAAACGGTCTAATACTAAGCGACAACCTTTCAGGAGAAACGCCGCAACAGAAAGGAATATGCAACATCATAAAAACACTGCTACAGACAGAGGACACAACGCTGTTCACAGAACAGGAAATAAATGAAATAAAGAACGCATACAAGGTGCATATGGTGCATAAGGAACAGTCGCGACGAACCAAGAAGGAAATCCAGACATACGTCGAAGACCCAAAAACATCGGAGGAAGAAGAAACCTCCGTCGCCCAAGCACCCCGTGCGAAGAAAAGGAAGGCCGTTGAATCATCCGAGATCTCCCTGGAACTGACCAAAAAAATGAGCACACCCAGTACTGCGGACATAGGAGTGGAGCTGCTCCGGCGGACTTCCGAGGTGTCCAAGGTTGTAGAAATACCTGGCAACCTTAATGGCACATCTTTGATCTCGCAACAGCTAGAGGGCCAACTTCGGGAAGAAAACACCTTCATCGCGAAGCACATCCACACAGCATTCCGCGTCACAGCGACGAGCATTGCAGCCGGAACAGCTACAATCTCGCACCAAACAATCTCGCATCAACCATGGCTAATGCGGAACAAATCAGCTTGTTGCTTCGGAAACGAAGCTTTCTGACCGGCCGACTCACATCAATGTCGAAACGACTCGACGAATATCAACGGATCCGGTCAGCAGAACAAACCCCTGTTAATGACATACCGCAAATCTGTCGACGAACCGTGGAGCCGGTTCAACGTTATCAAAGAAGAATTAGAATCGCTTGACGAAGACGAAAACGCGTGCCTAGAGGCCACCTTAGAATATTATTACGATCTTTCTTTTTTTTACGTGGAGAAATCCTCATGGACACTCACTGTTGCCTCGTAACAGCCGAGTAGTGTCGGACTCTTACCGACTAAAACTCCACAGTGGTCCTCCTGACGTTTAACCAAGGTGCACCGGGGTCTCTTTCGAATTTCACCGGGTGCACCTCGACGTCAAATCTCCCTGTTGGTGTGAAGGGAGGCATCCGATTGACCGCATCCTAGGTTGCTTCCACTGCCAGTTGCCCCAGGGGCCCGAAAAAACGGGGGCCGGCAGCTCTAGTGCTCTTCGTCAACATCCGCACAGAGCGGTCACCCATCCTAGACTGCCCTGTGCCCGACGCTGCTTAACTTTCGTGATCGGCCGGGAACAAATGGATCCAGCGCGGCTAACGAGCGTTGACAGAATATCATTACAACCTGGAAACACGATTAACACAACTCAATTATAGCGTACAACCATCACCACTTGCAACACCTATGCGATGGATCACCCACAACACCGGAGCCGATAGGGGTGAAATTATCCGACATGGGGAAGGTGCAATCGATACTTCGTTGTGCTCCCGGACCCTATCATGTGTGTGCACAACATCACCACACGCTTCTTCATTGAGACGAAATTCGAAAGTCAAGAACCGGTCGAGTACTACCATCCGAACATTCACTCGATCGCCTATACCTCCTCCGACACCTCTTCCTACACTCGCTTCGACACCACCACGTGTCGGAAAACTCAAGCCCATCATCCAGCACACCACGACCAAACAAATCGATGACTTCAAAGAGAACCGAATCATTAACAACATTTGCACCTGTGGAGGAGTGGTTGAGAATAGACAATGGAAAATAACAAGAGCAAGAGATTGCTGTCGCAACCCGTCAAACATATTTCGGGCAAATTAAATAATTTAACAAATAAATAAAAGTACAAACTGCCGTAAGACGCTTGTTTACTCTATTCGCAACAATAGTATATGTTCGCTCGCAGAAAGCCCGACTTGTAGATAGTGATCGCTAATACGTGTCACTCGGTATAATACTGTCTCGCCCGTCCATATATTTATACTGGTGGGGGAGGGGAGTCGGAAAATTTCGGCTGAACGGTCACGATCAACTCCACAGACGGCACACACCCACACACCCTCAGAGAAAACAAGGTGCCCTCAATGCAGTGGCCTTTGGGCTGAGTCATCAAGGCCCATCCAGGCGCCGATGATATTGTAGTATCGTTTACTATTATGATTAGTTTATTTATAATAAATGGATTAAACAGGTGTTGATTAAACAGGATACGATGGTTATTTAACATGAACTAATCACAATAACATATTATAATTAAGACAATTAGATAATTAATTAGCAACTCTCGTCACCACGGATTCAACTCTCTCTCAACAACGCTAGCAACATTATCTCGACAACGCAATTCGCACTCTCAGGTGCCGTTAATTCGCTTTATGTCCCTTAGCAACCTCTTGTCTTTTGTCTTAGCCTCGTTTCTTTTTTCTTAGCCCCACCATGCACATGCTCAGCAATCGCTTGTTTATAATTCCCCCAGCAGTTTATAATTGTTTAGAATTCAACATCCCTCAGGCCCCTCGTCCACGATACTACAGTATTGGGGTGGTGTTGGACGTAAGGTGCCCAAGAAATACCTTCGATGTTCAACAATATAATTTATTTAACAGTCAACAATCCTCGCTTCTCGACTATGTTTGCTTCGCTGTTAGGCTTGACTCTTCGCACTTCGTTGTTCAAAACCGAATAAATCTTTGAACAGATTCTTTTCTTTTGTTGTCCCTCGATATCCCCACTACGCACGCGTTCGTTATGCGGCCATTGCCGCGTACGCATTCTTCCGAATATTCGGCGAGAGAATCTTAGGGATATCGATGGTACATTAGGCATGTCGGCCTTACGCTTCGAAGGTATAGCACTTTGTGTCGCAAAGCCGTCGGAAAGTTCCGTGGTCGAGTGCCGCCACAGTCGATTTCGCTAACCCTTGGCATAGGTTTTTGAATCCACAAAATACGTTGATGCCATCTCGTCCAGTACCAAGCAGCCCATAACAAACACGATTCGTCTATTTATTTCAAAACCGGTGTTTATTAGCGGACCTGAATTAATTTCACTCCGACCGCACATACACGATAATATAATTTTGAAGCCTAAGCCGCGATGCCCGCTTTCTTCAAATTTTATTTTTCGTTTGCATGATGCGCAGATTACAATACCAGCAATTGCTTGAAAAACTGAAAAATTTAATGATTCTATAGCAATGAAGTGGATTCATAATTATATCTTCGCTGCTCGCCGTAGATAATTTTTTCGCGCTACTGCTTGTATCCAACTCTTCATTGTCTGTTGCTTTAACGAATCGATTTCCATGGAATCGACTCTTATGTCACTTAAAAAAAAAAGGAAACATTATTTTTGTCTAACACAGTTTATAATTTTACTTTCGAGCTCTAGGCGTGACTTTTCAAGACTGACTCTTACAACTCGACTTCCGATCGAATTCGGTTATTTTTCTTTTGTCACCCCTCAATATCTCCACTATTCTCGAATTTGTTAGGCGTCCGCGACTGTTGCCTCGCACGCCTTCTTCTCGAATATTCGGTGGAAGAACCGTTGAGATATTGATGATTCATTAGGCACTTCATTTCGGCGATATACATTGTTGCCGAATGTCGCCACATCTTTATCTCCGATTTTAAGGTGAGCCGGTCGTGACAGTGGCCTGGTCTCTGATGTGGATTGACGCTACACTTACGCGGTTTCGAAGCTCGTTCAGATGTCGATTTTGTACCTTCTGAATAACTTGCCATGATATTATTATGATGTGTATGCGTCAAGAATCTGAACAAAACTAACCGTTAATGCTACAAGTTACTAAGTAAAGCCACGTACACTAAATGAATCATACACATTTATAGACACATTAAGATTTCTCTTAGACACATTAAGATTCAACTGGGCACAACCATGGATTATAACTATTGTACTAAACGATCCTTCAACCTTTTTCAGATATGAAATTCTGAATAGAAAATCGGAGTGGCAAGCGCTCGCACACCTGCTCGACGCTCGTCTGCTTTCGGCTTTATATTCTTGGAAATATTTAGAATTGGCCTCTGTCACTTTGTAAACATATACTTAGATAATTTATATACCGATTTAAGCAATAAAAAAGAAAGATTTTTCTGACATTTTAATTCAGGACGTCGCCTTAAGTTGACCGATCCCTTTATCTTCATCTTCGGTGATATTTTGGAAAGTGACTGTTCTGTAGGCTGGTGGAGGATTTGGTGCCGTTAGTGTTCGATCAATAGTGTTTACGTGAGCCATAGCGCAGAGTATTTTGATACATACACTTTTAGAAATTAGTCGGTATAGACATTCGAAAAGTTTACATTTATACATTATATATATTGTTCGTAGTCCTAGGGCTACATATCCTAATATTTGTAGTGTAAATATGCCATATTCCTTGAGTGAATTTATTGTATTTCTAACGTATCGAGGTTGGCTTTGTATAGGTTAAAGTTGTGAATTATCTTTGAAGCCGTTTCTAATATTTTCTCTAGTGTTGGAATGCTTGTTTCCTCGAAACTGTATGTACTGTTCTTATTTTTGGTTTCATAACAAATATTTTTATGTCATCTTCCTATGTTCATAATATGTCGTTTGTGATTGTACATCCAATGTTCCTGCTAATTAACCCCTTGCTATACCATATAATTAGTACATATGATTACAGTAAATCCTGTATAAGTATTAATACTATGATTAAGCAATAGCGAAATACAAATAATTTGAAGCGTATCCACGACAGTAATATTTGAATTGAAATTAATTCTCTGACTATGTTATAATCACCAGACCTAAAAAATTCAAAACAAAATGTAAATAAATAATTTAGTCATACGTTGTCATAATTAACTATTTTATTGAAAAATACTCACAAGTCTAAAAATTAATAATCCCGCATGTTATGGTACATTATAAAACATTCCGGTAAATACAAAGCTACCTTACATTTTGTGCACTCCCAAGTCGTTTCGCTTGGTTTTTCTGTTTGTAACAAACTTTACATATTTTAGTTAGGTGTTCCTTTTTAGAAATTCTATCAATATGTTTCGTGAAATGACCGCAATATTGTGCTTGTAATCGTAATGATGTTATACTTTCTGTGGATACCCCGCGTTTTGTATAGTCCAGGCAGCTGTACACGTTTTAATATTGCCTCAGCTATATCTATTCTATAATTCATATATTATTCTTTTCCTTGATTATGTAATTGTTTTTTTTTTCACAATATATGTATTAAATAGAGCCATGTCAGATACGTAAAAAAAAGTTTTTTGCAGCCCTTGAGCAATTTCCTCATAATGGGGAAATATGACAGCATTTGGTCATTGAGATCAATTCCACCCATTCCTTTGTTATACTCTACCACGCAGTTGGGCTTTAATGTCTTCTTCTTTTGTTTGTCTACCACTTCGGTCAATTCCACAAATGCGTGTTTGGTTTATTTCCTACAGACATCGTGTTTATCCTTCCATCTTAGAGCTAACAACTTACTGCACGTTCTGTGTACATGTCCTTCTTTAACTAATTTGTTGATTGGAAGATCCTTTGGTATATTTTTTCTGTTCTTTCGTACGGTGCCAATTGTCTTTTGTTCGTACAATTTTAGAAAGGGAGCGGGAGAGAAATACCCATTGTCAAGGAACAGCTAGTGTGTACTGCGACCACATTGGAAGTCGCGGTTGAAACTGTTCAAGCGCCATTGTGACGCGATCATAAAATGGCAATTGGATGGCCCTGTATCGTGAACATGCTACAGGGCTAGAGGACCATGACTAGATATGGTGTCCAGACCCAGAAAATCCTGACCAGATGGTGCCCAGGCCCAGAGGTACGTAACCTGACGACAGTGTGAGGGTGGACGCTTCTGAACTGCAGCCGGCGGCAATCCCTCCTAAGGGCCCAGCCCCTAGCATATAAAAACGTATTGCAAACTGTATTGCAAGATTCTGAACCGTAACACTCTAAGCCGTTACTCTTTTGGATTCGATAAACTTTACTATCATATCTATAGCTCCGCATTTTATTTCCTTACTTGTGAATGTTCGAACTACGACGCGAACCAATCACCGGTTACCAGTTAATTTAGCGATTTCTTGTGTCTCCTACGTGATATCACCTAAGACGTATCATCGGCAACGAACTGCTAATCTTCCAATACCCTCATCATCAAAATGGAATCAATTCTAAATTCTCTACCACTGACTCCAATTTCCTTAGATTCGAATGACCTCCTTGCCCTCACACCCGGCCATTTTCACGGTGGCGATTCATTAACAAGCCCTCTGGAGCGAGATTTCAGGAACACTCCAGCAAACCATCTGTTGCAGAAGTTAGCAACAGATTCAACAGTTCAAACAGTACTTCTGGAGCCGCTGGCATCGAGTTCGTAAATGAGCTGATCAGTCGCAGCAAATAGAGCAAGTGCGGTTACGGCATTCAAGAAGGCACACGATCGTCATTCTCAGAGAAGATAACATGTCCTCAATGCAGTGTCTCTTGGGCCGAGTAACTAAGGTCCATCCCGGCGCCGACGGCATCATCTGGACAACCATCGTTTATACGACAACGAGCACCTTGGATCGACGCATCAAGCGGCTAGTACCACTAACGAGCCAACCCGATTCAGATGAATCTGGACTCGATCCAAAAGGAGTTGGATAGAAGCTCCAACTAATTTTCACACGGACAGAACACTTGATCAGTACCCTCTCACCGGAGGAAGACTGTTACGTCTCGTGACAGAAACCATACACCATCCCTCGGTCATGATGATAACCAGATGTCTAAACATCCTCATTCGGATCCGCAATTATCTTAAGGACCATCATATATTTTAGCATTTTTCCCGTGTTTGCAATGTTTAGTGAATTGCGTGTTGGTCAATCAACACTATTGCAACTGGAAGCAAAAAATTTTTATATGTCGTTTTTTTATTATTTATTTTTCTTTGGACTATAATAGAGTTAAAAAGAGCAACATTAAAAACATTTGGTGCTTTTTCGAAGAATACTGTAATAAGACATAAATTGATCTGCACAATCAACTCCTTTCATATATTTATTATATTCTACAATAGACTTGGGTTTTGTTCTCTCTTCTGACCAATACATAACCTTTATCATTTCTGCGGAATGTATAGTTGGAATGATACTTATTAACCGGTCTCTCTTCGCTTGCCAAAGTTATTATTGAAATATATGTATGTAATTTTTCGTTCGAGGGACGCGATCGCGAGTCGTAAATTCCTGTTCCGATTATATAATCGACGCCACGAAGTGATCGATCCCATATTTTGTTTAGGATAATAGAGGTGATTGAATTGATCATAACACTGAGTTAACAGGTTACAATATACACTTTATTCAACAACTTGTAGACATAGACAGTTCCACTCGATGCGTACAGATATAAGTTAAACAGATGACTGATCTAAAGATGAGCAACCAGTTAAGAGATATTGATTAATCTAAGTATGACAACTAATGAGGAGATGTTGACTGACCTGAGGACGATGAACTATTCTACAGACGATGACTGATGTGACGATGGTAAACCAGTGAAGTTCGGTGATGATGCTGTCGCAGAGGAAAACTACTTCTGGATGTTGGTCGCCCCACCAGCGGTCGCTTACGGATGGAAATGACCGTTGATCATGGGAAAATCCGACCTTCTCATTTTTTACCGAATGGACCAATAACCATAAGGAACGTCTCGACTTGAATATGTTTTATAACGATTAAGGGCCCTAACGGTAAAATGCAAATGCTTAGTTTTATTACTGTTCCTTAGGATTATTGCGGTCCGACTAATTATATTTGCACAGCTAGTGGGCGCCTCGACCGAAGGATGGATTCTGGGTTACATACGGAATCTCCGGAAGTAACAGTATGTGTACGAGCATGTATGAGTATGTGTGTGAGTATGTGCATGCGCAGCGTCTCGTAGAACAAAAGAATGTCATCGTTTCGTACGTATGGTAAAAAAAGGTAAGACTAGAAGAGTGCTGAAACACATGTAATGGGTATCTATGAACATCTTGTAAATCGCATATTAACACATTGAGTACGGGTCACGAGATATCTCGTTTTTACTAGCCGAACGTTGTGGGCGAGTCATGAGATAACTCATTTTCATGTTCTTTTTTTTTTTAACTGAATCGATGACTTAAGTAACCAGAGACAGATGTTTTTGTTATGTTAACAGGGTAATGAAGCATTGCGCATTCTTGTGACAAATGATTAGCAAAACAACTGAATGTTGACATTCTAAGCATGTAAAAACAGTCAGTCAGTATAGCCAGTACATCGTTAGATCTGTGCCGATCATCTACCGTACCTTATAAAGTGTTTTATTGTTGTACATTTTGTTATTTCAAAGTTTGTGTTTTAAATTGTAACGAAATAGCTTTTTAACATTTTCAATCCGTTACTGATAATTTATAACGAAAATTATTTTATGAAATAGGCTCTACTTCTATAAAAGTAGCAAAATGACACATAGATGTAAAAAACATGATGATATAACATCAAAGAGTAAGGCCGACATGTCTAATGTACCATAGATATCCCTATGGTCCTTCTTCCGAATATTCGGAAGAATGCATACGCGGCAACGGTCACGGACGTCTAACAAACGCGTGCGTAGTAGGGATATCGAGGGCCGACAAAAGAAAAGAATCTGTCCAAAGACTCATTCGGTTTTGAACAGCGAAGTGCGAAGGGTCGAATGTAACAGCGAAGCAAATGTCGCAGACGGAATATCACACACGAAATCCGACTAAACAAAGCGATAAGATAGCGAAATTCCAAGCGCCTTAGCATGAGTGACCATCGGGATAATACCCGGTCACCCTATCCGTTCTCAGAGATATATGATCGAAGCCTTCTCCCACTCCCACGAATAAAAGAATTTAAATACTCCCCCTAAAAATCATCCAAGTCAGTCTTGAACAGTCACGCCCAGATCTCGGAAGTGTATTGCAAACAAGAAAAAAATAAAATTTCTTTTTTTTCTTAAATTTCTTTTTTATTTTACGTGACATTTTTGGCGATCCTGCAAGGATCCATTCGCTTCAGTGTA
>NC_057779.1:16746613-16757374 GCF_014825855.1 Bombus pyrosoma
GTATATCCTATCCCGAGTAAGAGAAATGGAATATTTTTGGCTCCAGTAGTCGAACATCAGATATATTTAACTTCAGGACTTTCATTTATAAACACTGATATCGAATATCTCGACAAACTTTGTAAAGAACGAGCCGGAACCACTATATGCAAGCAAACAATACCAATCCGTGACAGAAACTCGAGAACCGATTGTCACAACATTGTCAAATAATAAACTTCGATCCTCATATCGAGCATTGCCAAATAGCTGTGTTTAAGATTGAAGACATTAACTTTATACCGCTCAGAACTAGCAACAGCTGCACTGCGATACCGGCAACCCCGATAGAAATAGACACAATTTGCCAAACGAAACACACCTTGCAAAAACTTGACAAGCCCTCTATCATAAGAGCCAAAACTTCCTTCGATATATTGTACAAAGATGAACACATTCGTATAGGCGAGACAAAAGACGAAGTCAAATAGGAAATCAAAACTCAGACCCTGGCGTTCAAAACAAACGATAGCTTCACTCATCTGTTAGACAAACTCGAGCGAGCACCAAAGGTAATAGATAATCTACAAGGCTATAAGACTACGATCGATAAAATAGGCGACGAGATAAAAACTCTTAATTTCGAACATAGAATCAAAAGTTACAGTATTGGGGATTAACCACGCTCCAGATATTCGGGTACATAGCATTAAGCATGCTAGGTATATACGGATTAAACAATATGGGAGTATTCAAATACATCAAAAAATGTATACCGAATAGTTTATGTATTAATTTATTTTATTGTCGAAATGAAACCGTAATCAACAGCCATAATGCTACATTCTCACCAAGCACCCTGGTCGCAACCTATATCCAACATCTATATCCCGACCAACTCATACCACCTCGAAGAAGAAGATGAATCAGCTGTGATTTTCATGCCACGCCGAGTCCGATTCCACAAAAGTCTTCTGAGGAAAACTTGAGGGACCAAGTTCAATCTAAGAAGGGGGGAATGTCACAGACGAAATCCGACTAAACAAAACGATAAGATAGCGAAATTCCAAGCGCCTTAGCATGAGTGACCATCGGGATAATATTCGGTCACTCTATCCGTTCCCAGAGATATATGATCGAAGTCTTTTCCCATTCCCACGAATAAAAGAATTTAAATACTCCCCATAAAATCATCCAAGTTAGTCTTGAACAGTCACGCCCAGAGCTCGGAAATATATTGCAAACAAGAAAAAGTAAAGTTTCTTTTCTGTCTCAAATTTCTTTTTTATTTTACGTAACACAAACATAGTCGAAGAGCGTGGATTGTTGATTATTAACTATTGATTGTTAAATAAACTATATTGTTGAACATGGAGAGTATTTCTTTGGCACTTACACCTTAAACCATCTCAATACTTTTCCAAATCTGGAACCTTTTAAAGAAATTTGTGGTATGCCGACACTGCGGCGTGAAAGAAGCTGTTTATTGTGTATTTGGCAATGAATTTTTTCAAATTATTTCTCAAGAAACAAATCGTTATCATTTACAAAATGTACATAAATATAAAGCTAATTCTAAACAAGGAAAATGCAGGAATGTCTCAAGCTCAGAAATAATAAATTTGTTCGGAGTATTTATTTCGATAGGAGAAATACGAAAGGAAAACATAAAAGAATACTAGTCCATGGATCCATATTCACATCCCAAGCAAATCCCAAGCGCCTTATCATGAATGACCACCGGGGTAACATCCAGTCGCTCTAAACATATGATACATCCGTACGACCAAAGTGTTTCTCCCACTCCAACAAATAAAAGAATATAAATACTCCTCCCAAAATCATCCAAGTCAGTCTGCATACGTCCGAACCACCCTGAACTTTAAAGTCTATCGTTGCGAACCGCGAATATCGTAAAAGGTTTACCATTTATTCATTGTAAAAGTGTGTGGAAATAAAGAGCTCGATCTCCTGTTTTGAGATTGACATTTTTTCTGTCATTTTGTTGAATTATTACACGATAATCGCTTGGCGTGGAAAATTAAAATTTAAGACGTACAATCCACGAAAGCCCATTAAATATGGAATACTTGTACGAGTAGTACAAGAGAGTCAAACTGGATATATATGTAGTATAGTATAGTATCGTGGACGGATTGCCTGGGAGATATCGAGTGTGTTAGCGTTGTCACGGAGTGTTGTCAGTGTCGTCAAGGAGTATTGTCAGCGTTGTCAAAGAGTGTGGTCAGCGTATTAAAAGAGAACCGTTGTAACGAAAGTAGTGAGTGACGAGTGGTGACCGCGTGTATATAGACTGACAGAGCATCACACTTGATTTCGTGTTGGCGTGAACGATATTACAACAAATCATACCGTTACCAAACCTACTAGCACTATATTTCGTACCGTATTATACCGTATTATACCGTATTTCGAATATTGATACCATTTTTACATGGATAACTATTATAATACTTTGAATATTGCTGAATTCTTATTAAAAAAGTAAAATACGAATATGTGACACAATACGCGCTAATAGAGTGCCAAAATGTTTGAAAATAAATCGTAAAATGTAAAAAATAATTTTTGTAACAATGAAAAAATAAAATATTAACATTTTCTACTTGCTGTGATGAAATTACGGGCGACGGGAGCAAAATCAACGGATACAGTTATGGGTATGGAACAAAGTATTTCAAATACAATAAATCATCTACGCATCGATTCAACATGTAGACTCTCTGGTAATACGAAACAGCATATACTTGAACCAATAACTATATATAATAAATAGATGTATAAAATATAGTAATATTTAAGAATACTTTATGTGAATATAATACCAAATGCAAATTAAAAATGTGCATATATGCATCTTACTGCTTGCCAAGCATGCTTCTAGAGCGTTAAAGAATGCGCGGACCCTGGGAGCGCGTTGAGCGCGCTGCGCGTCATACGCAATGTGTTAACTTTAAAATCCCCGGCATTCGTACGCCATCCCTCATTGCCTGGCCGCCAACGGTCCACGTACCGTTATTCAGGCCCTTAATAAACTTAAGGACCCACCATAAAACTCAAACACTTTTAAGTTAATCTTTTTAACTTGAAGGAAGCTCTAATCCTGTAAGTTTTTTGTTCTTAGAACAATTTTTAGGTTTATTGTGCGCTCTTAAATAATTACAGAGAAAGCGGGTAGTTCCCAAACAGTAAAAGCGTTTTTTGTCATGAACAATGTCACCCACGAGCCACGTTGATAGGAGACTTGCCTCACCTATTCTCATTCATTAACGTTGGTTATAACCAATGGGCATCGCGGATCGTTATCCTCACTTTCCTAACGAAAAGTGTGAACAACGAATCGGCCTTCTCCGTTCAAACACGAGAGCGGACAATCAGACAAATTACATTCGCCAAGTCGAAAAGAGTCAAATCTCAGCCAGGAAACAGTAAAAACGCAGTCGCCAACACGAAAAGAATCTCATTCCGTACTAACTCGTAGTTTGGCAGTCGACATACTCACAATTATATCAAATATTGAAATTATTGAATTGTTGGAAATATATAATATTACAACCTGTTAAAATCAGATCGAACGGTCGAAACAGTAATTATATAGTCATTAGCGAGACAATATAATATTGAAAATAGAAAACTATGTTGTACGCCGATGAAATAAAACTTAAGTTTAGAACCCGCACAGTCAGCCTCACACGATGGAATACTGGAACATACTGGAACAAGATTGGACGTTAGTTATAATGTGAATTATTTACATCGATTTCAAGACAGTTACGACGAGACTCATTATAAATATGCATTGAGAATTCTAAAATATTTGTATTTGACTAGAAAGTTAAAATTAACTTACAAAAAAAAACTTAAATGTTGAAGTTATGGATTGTTTCGTTGACGCTGATTGGACTAGGGATAAAGTAGATAGAAAGTACTACACTACGGTATTCGTAATAGAATTTTTCGGAAACGTAATATACTGGAAATCAAGGAAGCAAAATAGTGTGACAAAATCAACAGCCGCCGAGTATATAGCTTTATCAGAAGCAGTGAGCGAAATTAAATTTGTAGGGAAATTGTTGAAAGACTTTAAAATAATGATCGAGAAACCAATAAAAATTTAGAAAGACAATTCTGGAGCCATTGCGATATCCATAAGTGCATTGAAGTTCATTTCACTTTTGTAAATGAATGTTACGAAAGTAAAGAAATTGGCATTATAAGTGTAGATTCAGAAAATAATGTAGCCGATATTTTAACGGAGGCTCTAAGGAGAAATAAATTTAAAAAATTTAGATTACTTCTAAAAATGGTTTGACTGGTCTATAAAAAGTATAAGTTATTTAAAAGGTAAAATTATCCTTTAAGTTCTAAAGTAAAAATTGCAGAGAGAATTTACCATCTACGTGAATAAAACAAATTTTTTTTTATTGTTTGATTTCGACTTTACAATTTGTCCATTGGGACATTAGGTAAAATGTTATATCTTGTAAATACATAGCATGTGGATGGTTACCCCCAGCGGGGTACCATCTTCGTGTTTGTTAGGTTATATCTTTTGTGAGATCAGCTGGGTGCTTCTTTTTCAGTCTTCTTTCTATGCTTGTGTTGATCGTTTCCGTAGCCAGCCGGTTTGGGTGTGTTGTTATTTTTTCTCTGTACCTTTCCGCGCATCTGGTAATCTCCTCCTTGACCATTGGTATTCCCAGGTCCTTCCGAATATCCTCATTTCTAACGTACCATGAGGCATTTACTATTGTTCTAAGAATTTTTGCTTGTAATGTCTCTATTTTGTTTATATGGCTCATTGCTGCTGTCCCCCATAGTGGTATTCCGTACGTCCAGATTGGTTTTATGATCGTTTTGTATACTTTTAATTTGTTTTCTATGCTTAATTTGGATTTTCTACTTGCCAATGCATTTGTCTCCTTGTCGTCTGTATTTTGTTTATTATTGATTTAATATGCTGTTTCCATGTGAGTTGTGTATCTATGTGGAGTCCTGGGTATTTGACTTGTCTTGTTTGTGTTATGTGCGTGCCGTTCAGTAGGATATTTGGTGGCGTCTGTTTTCGCAATGCGAATGTAATATGGTTGTATTTGTTGGGGTTTGCTTTTATTCGTTTAGCTTGCAGCCACTTTTCTATTTTTGTGATGTGTTCTTGTAGTAATGTGACTGCTGTTTCTGGGTTAGTGTGCCTGACTAGTACAGCTGTATCGTCCGCGAATGTCAGTATTTTGCTATTGGTAGTTGTTGGTATGTGGGCCGTGTATAGTGTGTATAGTATTGGTCCTAGGACGCTTCCTTGCGGAGAATAGAACAAGTGATGGAAAAAACATGGAAGGAAGAGAGGTTCCACTACAGAGAAAATAACATAAACTTATGTTTATGGTGGGTCTTTAGGTTTATTGGGATCAGAATGACGGTATGTGGGGCCTTGGCGTACAGGTCTTGGCGGCCAGGTCATGAGTGACGTCGCAGGCCCATCTCACACGTCGTAACATCCTCCCCCCGTTGAGAGGGCACCGATCAAGCTTCTATGTATGGTTGTCCCGTTTCGTCTGGATCGAGTGGGCAGGGTAATCAATCGCTTGACACCACGATCCAGAATATTCGTTGCCGTTTTCACCGTAGCAATCCTTACTATTCCATTGGCTCCTGGGCGAATCTTAATTACGCCACTCAAAGGACATTGCATCGATGGAACATTATCCTCCCTGAGGATTACGATGGTGCCTTCGCGAATGCCGTGACTGCCCTTTTTCCACTTGTTACGGCTGGTCAGCTCGCTGAGGTATTCTCGGTACCATCGGTTCCAAAGTGTTGTTTTATCTGATGGATCTTTTGCCAACTGGATAACCGATTTGCTGGAATCGTCCTGAAATCTCTTTCCCGTAAACTTGTTAAAGTGTCGCCTATTAGGAAGTGACCGGGAGTGAGAACAGGGGAATTATTAGGATCGGACGAAATCGGAGTCAGTGGGCGAGAGTTTAATATGGCTTCGATTTCCACGACAAGGGTGTTGAGGCGCTTAAAGGTGAAAGCTCCATGCCGACGACACGAGTGAAATGGCGTATAAAGGATTTCACCGCGGCTTCCCATAAGCCGCCAAAGTGTGGTGAATTAGGAGGATTAAAACGCCATTGTATCTGCCGATCGGTGAGAAAGACCTGCACCTTTTCCTTGTGGTCGTCTGATTGTAATAGGATCTGAAGCTCTTTCAACTTCTTGTTGGTTCCAACGAAGTTGGTGCCGTTATCTGAAAGGATCGTCGCGCTATATCCTCGCCGAGATATGAATCGGCGTAAAGCGGCCAGGAATGCGTCGGTGGTTAGATCACTTACGAGTTCGAGATGGACAGCTTTGGTCGCTATGAATAGGGCGACATATACCTTGACCTTTCGACGGTTGCGATCTCTTCTCTCCTTAATGTAGAAGGGACCACAATAATCAGTCCCGACGTTGGTGAAGGACCGCGACTCGGTAATACGTGCCTCTGGTAAATCCCCTATTAGGTACTCAACTGATGGTGGGCTCGCTCGGCAACAACGGATGCACCATTTAATTGTGTGCCATACTTGGCTACGTCCATCTACAGGCCAGTAGCGTTGTCTAACAGTGTATAATGTGGCCTGTGTCCCTGAATGATGATTCTTTCGATGCTCCTGATAAATAATGAGTTCCGTCGTAGACGTTTTCGGCAAAATGATCGGACGGTTTTGCTGGAAGGACATAGGTGCGTTCCTGAGTCGTTCTCCGACTCGTAATATCCCCTCCTCGTCGAGAAAGGGATTTAGGCGTTGCAAATTCCCTCCAACGGTCATACTCCGATCCTTTTGAAGCGTACGAATCTCATCCGAAAAATGAGGTATTTGTAAGAGTCGTATTAGCTTGCTGTGTGCCGACATGATCTCGTCTAGAGTGAGGGGTGCCGCTCGGTCTTGCTTATATCGCCATCGAAGACAACGGGCGACGATTCTCATTAATTTTGGCCAGGAAGAATATCTCTCGAGTATCGTGCGGTCGATAGAGTTTGTTGCCAGGCAGATCGACCTTTTCTGTTCAGGGACTTCGACCAACAGTGTTGGGCCCCATATCGGCCAATGTTTTTCGATCTGCAGGAGCCAACCTGGCTCGTTTTTCCAAATCGACGAACGCAGGAATTCCTTTGGCGTTTGAGCTCGGGAGATGAGATCCACTGGGTTGTCATCGGTAGGCACATGACGCCAGTCGTCGATGTTGGTCTTGGTCTGTATCTCGGCCACTCGATTCACCACAAATGCTTTTAAGGTGTGCGGCGAGGATTTGATCCAATGGAGCACGATGGTAGAATCAGTCCAATATACGATCCGAGATACCTTGATCGTTAGGGCCTTCTGCATTGAGGACATCAAGGAGACTAAAATGAGTGCTCCGCTCAGTTCGGGACGTGGTATGGTGAGCGATTTGAGCGGCGCTACCTTTGATCGAGCCGTAAGGAGTCGAGACCAAGTATCGTTTTCTTGATCAATGGTTCGAAGATAGACGCAAACCCCATATGCCTTCTCGCTAGCATGACAGAAGCCGTGTAATTCGATTTTCGTGACGGATTTTATGATGGTCTTCCGCAGGAATTTTGCATCATTTAACAATGACAATTGTGCACGGTATCGATTCCATTCAATATGCAAGTCTGTTGGAAGGGATTCGTCCCAGTCTACCTTCAATGCCCAGACTTGTTGTAATAGCATTTTTGCTCGTACGATTACCAGCGCAAGCAATCCCAGTGGATCATAAATTTGCGCGATGACCGAGCTGATTGACCGTTTTGTGACTCGGGAAGTATCGTTGGTCGTCTTCACCGAATAGAGGATTGAATCGTCAGCTGAATCCCAAAAGACACCAAGTGTTTTTAATGTGGATGATTCACCGAGATGTAACTTCTTGTGAGTATCTTGCTCAGGCAGTCCTCGTAGTAGATCCCGATCGTTGGATGCCCACTTGCGAATATTTAGGCCGGCTTGCCTCAGTAATTCAGTGAGTTCATTTCGAACTGATAAGGCTTCGTCCTTTGTATCGGCTCCAGTCAGCGCTCGTCGACATAGAAATCCCTGCTGCAGGATTGGCGCTGCTATCGGAAATCGAGATCCCTCGTACTCTGCCAATTGCTTAAGGCACCGAATGGCTAGATACGGAGCTGCGGATAGACCTAACGTTACAGTGTTGAGTCTGTAGGTCTCGATCTCGCCGTTATCGGCACGCAACAAGATCTTTTGATAGTTACGATCTTCTGGACGTACGATGAATTGCCGATACATTTTCTCGATGTCGCCGGTAAGGACGTATTGATGCGACCGGAATCTCCATAATATGTTTATTAATTCCTCTTGTAATTTCGGACCGGTATGCAGTGCATCGTTTAATGAAACTCCGGTGGTACTTGATGCCGAACCGTCGAACACCACCCAGAGTTTAGTAGTATCGCTTGATTCCTTGATCACGCCGTGATGTGGTAGATAATACCCGTGGTTAGTGGGGTGATCCGCGTTAACTTTTGTCATATGTCCCAGGTCAAGGTATTCTTGAATCACCGCACGATACGCGATTTCAAGCTGCTTATCACGTTGAAATCGGCAATGAAAAGAGGAAAGTCGGTTCATTGCAGCAGTCTTCGACGATCCTAGGGAAGGAAGTCTTTCGTTGAATGCAACGATGTATCGGCCTTCTTTGGTTCGTCGGACGTCTCACATTGTCGTTCAGATTCCGAAAGATGTGTAGTGGACGGTCCTTCGTCGATTTCCCAAAACCGCGCGAGATCCGTTTCCAAATCCCGAGCTAAGTAAGTAAGATATCGATCGGAGCTGGTGAATGGAATTGTGGATCGGCTAATTTGATATTCCTAGGTATTTCCAGACTCGAGCGATCGATGGTTTCACTTGGAATTAAATTTGATATGGCCGGAATAACGAGGAACTTTAACGTTTGTTTATACGTGCCGTTCATAGAAGTTATCGTGGCCGTGATATATCGTCTGGAAGTAGTAGTCAAAGTGCTTAGAGTTCCAATTAGGACCGAACATCGATGTTGCTTTATTTGGAGCGCTTTAGCTAGTTCTTCCGTAATAAAGTTCATACTAGATCCGGTGTCGAGATTGCGCGGTGTCGTCTCTTTCATTAACGGAGCCACTGTGCGGCTCAGCTTGCCACAGCTAGCTCGTTTTTCTAAAAAGGCTAGTAAATGTTCGACTAGCGGCATTTTCCTGTCGGTCAGGGTGAGTTCCCATTTGTTGACGATGTTTTCACTAATTTGTGAAATAAGCATCCCATCAAGAATGGTATCTAGCAGGGATTCGCCGGTGATTTTTAACGCACGTAGGTGTTGTTTAAAGTTCACGACTACTGCTTCTAAGGCTTCGGGTGTATCATTTTTCATCTTGGGAAAATTTTCTATCGCGTGCCAATGGTTCATGCAGATTTGTCACGGATTATCAAACTTTTCTTTTAACGAAGCGAGGGCATTCGCGTAGTTTGCGTCTGTCGTGTCCAAAGATTGTATGTGCTGCGATGCTATCCCGGCTAAGGAGGTGCGAAGATAATGCAGTTTTTGGACGGGTGTTAGTTTGTCGTTGCGGTCGATTGCAGACATGAAGGTGTCGTGAAAGGATTCCCAATCATCCGCGGTACCGTCGAACTTAGGCAAGTGCATCTCCGGTAATCTTACTGATATTGGTCCGGAATCAGTGCTAGAGTCGCGTGTTTCCGGAGTTGGAGTCGAGGGTTGTCGGACGTTCACTAGAAGCTTGCCTATCCGGTATGATAATTCGTCGAATTGGTCGGATACATCGAGACTGCGCGTTGGGTCTTCGTTGTCGAGAGATGCCATTTTGGCTTGGATAGCTTCGTATCCTAATCGAATCTCCTTCAGTTGTTCTTGCATGAGTATTAATTTGATCTCTTCATAGTTACCGGATGCTTCACCATCCGTCACACGTTTTGACAAACGTGTGAGTCGGCCGAGCCAGTATCCTCGGGTGCGACGCATGCCGACGAGCGTTTCGTCGTTCGACATTGTTGCCGTGGATTGCTGGAATCGAACTTGATGACACACTTAACGAGATTACCTCTTCGAAGATGACACTCCTAACGTCAATGTAGGGATACACTTCCGCTGCTGGATGTGAATGGACACGTGGCACTGGGTGGTCACTAGTGAATTCACCTTTCACTGGCACGTTATCCGGCTCGAAGGACCATGTATTTTCGCACGTTCGCGGGGAGACGCGATCTCGAAGAAGCGCGCCAACGGGAGTCGTAAATTCCCGTTACGATTGACTAATCGACGCGACGAATCGTACGATCCCTTATTTCTTGTGGGATAATAAGGGTGATTGATTGAAATAACGCTGCGGTTGACAGGTTATTATATCTTTAATTGATCCAACAGCTTCGGTGATACAATAGTGAATGTTTTACCGTACAACGACGAGTTAGTGCGACGTGAGACCCCTTGCGTGTCGCTTCGTATGATGATATCGGCCGAACACTGGATGATGACTTGACCGAGAGAGATGTGGTGATGTTGACTGATTGACCCCTGGCTCGACAAGTGCTGAACTGTGACTCGGAATTGGAGTTGGAATGGGAAAGATTTGGAGAGAGTGAGAAACTGAACTCGACTGATGAGCTGCCCTTAAGGTGTCTCGGAGGAAAGCTTGGTGTGGGTGTGTCCTTTGACCGAAGAACGCGGATTCGTTATTCACACTTTCCGTTCAGGAAGTGAGGGTAACTA
>NC_057779.1:16757874-16760306 GCF_014825855.1 Bombus pyrosoma
TATAACGTTATATTGTAATACGTTTTAACGTATAACGTTATGTTGTATTACGATATAACGTATAACGTTATATACTATTACGTTATAACGTTTAACGTTATATAGTATTACGTTATAACGTATAACGTTATGTAGTATTACG
The DNA here is from genome assembly GCF_014825855.1 of Bombus pyrosoma. Taxonomy (NCBI): domain Eukaryota; kingdom Metazoa; phylum Arthropoda; class Insecta; order Hymenoptera; family Apidae; genus Bombus; species Bombus pyrosoma. Next base: position 16,758,017 of record NC_057779.1, read on the forward strand.
TTATAGGGTTTAACGTTATATGGTAATACTTTATAACGTATAACGTTATGTGGTAATGCGATAAAGCGTATAACGTTATGTAGTATTACGATATGACGTATAGCATTATGTAGCATTACGATATAACGTATAACGTTATACAGCACTACGTTATATCGTATAACGTTATATGGTTATACATTATAACGTATAACGATATATAGTATTACGTTATAACGTATAACGTTATGTGGTATTACGTTATAACGTATAACGTTATGTAGTATTACGTTATAGGGTATAACGTTATATGGTAATAGGTTATAACGTATAACGTTATATGGTTATTCGTTATAACGTTTAACGTTATATAGTATTACGTTATAACGTATAACGTTATGTAGTATTACGTTATAGGGTATAACGTTATATGGTAATACTTTATAACGTATAACGTTATGTAGTATTACGATATAACGTTTAAAGTTATATAGCATTACATTATAACGTGTAACCTTATATGAAATTACGTTATAACGTATAACGTTATATGAAATTACGTTATAACGTGTAACGTTATGTGGTATTACGATATTACGTATAACGTTATATACTATTACGTTATAGCGTATAACGTTATGTAGTATTACTTTTTAACGTATAACGTTATGTGGTATTACGATATAGCGTATAACGTTATGTAGTATTACGATACGACGTATAGCGTTATGTAGTATTACGATATAACATATAACGTTATGTAGTATTACGTTATAACATATAACGTTAGATAGTATTACGTTTTAACGTATAACGTAATGTAGTATGACGATATAACGTATAACGTTATGTAGTATTACGTTATAACGTATAACGTTATATGTTTATACGTTTTAACGTACAACGTAATGTAGTATTACGATATCACATATAGCGTTATACAGTATTACGTTATATCGTATAACGTTATATGGTTATACGATATAACGTATAACGATATATAGTATTACGTTATAACGTATAACGTTATGTAGTATTACGATATAACAAATAACGTTATGTAGCATTACGTTATAACGAATAACGTTATATGGTTATACGTTATAACGAATAACATTACATAGTATTACGTTATAACGTATAACGTTATATAGTATTACGTTATAACGTATAACGTTATGTAGTATTACGATATAACAAATAACGTTATGTAGCATTACGTTATAACGTATAACGTTGTGTAGTATTACGATATATGGTATGACGTTATATAGTAATACGTTGTAACGTATACGTTGAATAGTATTACGTTATAACGTATAACGCTATACAGTATTACGTTATAACGTATAACGTTATATAGTATTACGCTATAACGTATAACGTTATATAGTATTACGTTATAACGTATAACGATATGTAGCATTACGTTAAAACGTATGACGTTATGTAGTATTATGAAATAACGCATAACGTTATATAGTATTACGTTGTAACGTATAACGTTATATGAAATTACGTTATAACGTATAACGTTATATGGTTATACGTTATAACGTATAACGTTATATGGTTATAAGTTATAACGTGTAACGTTAGGTAGTATTTCTATATAACGTATAACGTTATGTAGCATTAGGTTATAACGTATAACGTTATGTAGTTTTACGTTTTAACGTATAACGTTATGTAGCATTAGGTTATAACGTATAACGTTATGTAGTTTTACGATATAACTTATAACGTTATGTAGCATTAGTTTATAACGTATAACGTTACATGGAACTACGTTATAACGTATAACGTTATATATTATTACGTTTTAACGTATAACGTTATGTAGTATTACGAAATAACGTATAACGTTATATAGTATTACGTTATAAGGTATAACGTTATATAGTATTACTTTTTAACGTGTAACGATATGCAGTATTACGATATAACCTATAACGTTATGTAGTATTACGTTATAACGTATAACGTTATATAGTATTATGAAATAACGTATAACGTTATATAGTATTACGTTGTAACGTATAACGTTACGAAGTTTTACGATATAACTTATAACGTTATGTAGCATTAGGTTATAACGTATAACGTTATGTCGTTTTACGTTTTAACGTATAACGTTATGTAGCATTAGGTTATAACGTATAACGTTATGTAGTTTTACGATATAACTCATAACGTTATGTAGCATTATGTTATAACGTATAACGTTACATGGAACTACTTTATAACGTATAACGTTATATAGTATTACCTTATAACTTATAACGTTACATGGTATTACGTTATAACGTCT
>NC_057779.1:16760806-16765418 GCF_014825855.1 Bombus pyrosoma
AGTTATAGCGTATAACGTTGTGTAGCATTACGTTATAGCGTATAACGTTATGTAATATTACGTTATAACGTATAACGTTATATGGTAATACGATATAACGTATAACGGTATGTAGCATTACGATTTAACGTATAAAGTTATGTAGCATTATGATATAACGTATAATGTTATGTACTATTAGGATATAACGTATAAGGTTATGTAGCATTTCGATATAACGTATAACGTTATGTAGTATTATGTTATAGCGTATAACGTTGTGTAGCATTACGTTATAGCGTATAACGTTATGTAATATTACGTTATAACGTATAACGTTATATGGTAATACGATATAACGTATAACGCTATGAAGCATTACGATATAACGTATAAAGTTATGTAGCATTATGATATAACGTATAACGTTATGTAGTATTAAGATATAACGTATAAGGATATGTAGTATTACGATATAGCGTATAACATTAGGTACTATTACGTTATACCGTATAACGTTATAGAGTATTACGATATAACGTATAACATTATGTACTATTACGCTATAGCTTATAACGTTATGCAGTTACGTTATACAGCATAAAGATATGTAGTAGTATGTTATAACGTATAACGTTATGTAGCACTACGTTATAGCATATAACGTTATGTAGTATTACGTTATAACGTATAACGTTATGTAGTATTACACTATAACGTGTAACGTTATGTTGTAATGCGATATAACGTATAACGTTATATGGTAGTACGTAATAAAGTATAACGTTATGTAGCATTACGATATAACGTATAAGGATATGTAGGCTTACGATATAACGTATAACATTATGTAATATTACGTTATAGCGGATAACGTTGTGCAGTATTACGTTATAACGCATAACGGTATATAGTAGTACGTTATAACGTATAACGTTATATGGTATTACGATATAACGTGTAACTATATGAGTATTACGATATAACGTATAACGATATGTAGTATTACGATATAACGTATAACGTTATATGGTAATATGATATAACTTATAACGATATGTAATATTACGTTACAACGTATAACGTTGTATAGTATTACGATATAACGCATAACGTTATATGGTAATACGATATAACGTATAACGCTATGTAGTATTACCTTATAACGTATAACGTTATATAGTATTACGATATAACGTATATCGTTATGTAGCATTATGATATAACGTATAACGATATATAGTAATACGATATTACGTATAACGTTATATGGTAATATGATGCAACGTATAACGATATGTAGTATTATGTTATAACGTATACCGTTATGTAGTATTACATTATAACGTGTAACGTTATGTTGTAATGCGATATAACGTATAATGTTATATGGTAGTACAAAATAACGTATAACGTTATGTAGCATTACGATATAACGTATAAGGATATGTAGTGTTACGATATAACGTATAACATTATGTAATATTACGTTATAGCGTATAACATTGTGCAGTATTACGTTATAACGCATAACGATATGTAGTGGTACGTTATAACGTATAACGTTATGAAGTCTTTCGTTACAAAGCATAACGTTATACGGTAATATGATATAACGTATATCGTTATGTAGCATTACGATATAACGTATAACGTTATGTAGTATTACGATGTAACGAATAAGGTTATGTAGTATTACGATATAACTTATATCATTAGGTACTATTACGTTATATCGTATAACGTTGTAGAGTATTACGATATAACGTATAACATTATGTACTATTACGTTATAACGTATAACGTTATGCAGTATTACGTTATACAGCAGACAGATATGTAGTAGTACGTTATAACGTATAACGTTATGTAGCATTACGATATAACATATAACGTTATGTAGTACTACGATATAACGTATAAGGATATGTAGTATTACGATATAACGTATAACATTAGGTACTATTACGTTATATCGTATAACGTTATATGGTATTATGATATATAGTATAACGATATATAGTATTATGATATTGCGTATAACGTCATATGGTATTACGATATAACGTATAACGTTATATTGTATTATGATATAACATACAACGCTATATAGTATTATGATATAGAGTATAACGTTATGTAGTATTAGGATATAACGTATAACGTTATGTAGTATTGCGATATAACGTATAACGTTATATGGTATTACGATATAACGTATAACGATATGTGGTACAACGTCATAACGTATAACGTTATATAGTATTATGATATAACGTATAACGTTATGTAGTATTATGATATATAGTATAACGTTATATAGTACTACGATATAACGTATTACGTTATATAGTATTACGACATAACCTATAACGTTATATAGTATTATGATATATACCTTAAGGTTATGTAGTATTATGATATATAGTATAAAGTTATATAGTAATACGATATAACGTTTAACATTATATAGTATTATTATATAACGTATAACGTTATATAGTATTACGATATAACGTATAACGTTATGTGGTATTACGATATAACGTATAACGTTATGTGGTATTACGATATAACGTATAACGTTATATGGTATTACAATATAACGTATAACGATATATGGTATTACGATATGACGTATAACGATATGTGGTATTACGTTATAAGGTATAACGTTATATAGTATTATGATATATACCTTAAGGTTATGTAGTATTATGATATATAGTATAAAGTTATATAGTATTATGATATAACGTATAACGTTATCTAGCAATATGAAATATAGTATAGCGTTATATAGTATTATGATATAACGTATAAGGTTATATAGTATTACGATATAACGTATAACGTTATATGGTATAACGATATAACGTATAATGATATGTGGTATTACATTATAACGTATAACGTTAAGTAGTAGTATGATATAACGTACAACGTTATATGGTATTACGATATGACGTATAACGGTATGTGGTATTACGTTGTAATCAATAACGTTATATGGTGTTACGTTATGACATATAACGTTATATAGTATTACGACATAACGTATAACGTTATATGGTATTACGATATAACGTATAACGTTATATAGTATTATGATATAACGTATAACGCTATATAGTACTACGATATACCGTATAACATTATGTACTATTGCGTTATATCGTATAACGTTATGTGGTAATACGATATAACGTATAACGATTTGTTGTATTACGATATATCGTATAACGTTGTGTACTATTACGTTATAACGTATAACATTATGCAGTATTAAGTTGTACCGTATAACGCTATGTAGTATTATGTAATTACATATGACGTTATATAGTATTACGATATAAGGTATACCGCTATGTAGCATTTCGATATAACGTATAACGATATGTAGTATTACGATAAAACGTATAGCGTTATGTGGTAATATGATATAACTTATAACGATATGTAATATTACGTTATAACGTATAACGTTGTATTGTATTACGATATAACGTACAAGGTTATATGGTAATATGATGTAACGTATAACTGTATGTAGTATTTCGATATAACGTATAAAGTTATGTAGTATTACGATATAACGTATAACGCTATGTAGTATTACCTTATAACGTATAACGTTATATAGTATTACGATATAACGTATAACATTAGGTACTATTACGTCATATCGTATAACGATATGTAGCATTTCGATATTACGTATAACGTTATGTAGTATTATGTTATAGCGTATAACGTTGTGTAGCATTACGTTATAGCGTATAACGTTATGTAATATTACGTTATAACGTATAACGTTATATGGTAATACGATATAACGTATAACGCTATGTAGCATTACGATATAACGTATAAAGTTATGTAGCATTATGATATAACGTATAACGTTATGTAGTATTAGGATATAACGTATAAGGATATGTAGTATTACGATATAACGTATAACATTATGTACTATTACGTTATATCGTATAACGTTATATAGTATTACGATATAACGTATAACGTTATATGGTATTACAATATAACGTATATCGTTATATGGTATTACGATATAACGTATAACGATATGTGGTATTACGTTATAACGTATAAAACGTTAAGCAGTATTATGATATAACGTATAACGTTATATGGTACTACGATAAAAAATATAACGATATGTGGTATTACGTTGTAATCAATAACGTTATATGGTATTACGTTATAACGTATAACGTTATATAGTATTACGACATAACGTATTACGTTATATGGTATTACGATATAACGTATAACGTTATATAGTCTTATGATATACAGTATAACGATATGTGGTATTACGTTATAACGTATAACGTTATATAGTATTAGGATATAACGTATAACGTTATATAGTATTATGATAGAACGTATAACGTTATATAGTATTACTATCGTTATACGATATAACGTAATAGTACCTAATGATATAAGTTATATCGTAATACTACATAACCTTATTCGTTACATCGTAATACTACATAACGTTATACGTTATATCGTAATGCTACATAACGATATACGTTATATCATATTACCGTATAACGTTATGCTTTGTAACGTAAGACTTCATAACGTTATACGTTATAACGTA
>NC_057779.1:16765918-16768410 GCF_014825855.1 Bombus pyrosoma
ATAAAACAATTATAAAACCAATCTGAACATACGGAATACCACTATGGGGGACAGCAGCAAAGAGCCATATAAACAAAATAGAGACATTACAAGCAAAAATTCTGAGAACAATAGTAAACGCCCCATGGTACGTTAGAAACGAGGATATTCGGAAGGAGCTGGGAATACCAACGGTCAAGGAGGAGATTACCAGATGCGCAGAAAGGTACAGAGAAAGAATAACAACACACCCAAACCGGCTGGCTGCAGAAACGATCAACACAAGCATAGAAAAAAGACTGGAAAGGAAACACCCAGCAGATCTCACAAAGGATATTGTTACGACGCGTGAGAAGGGCCTGCGACGTCACTCATGACCTGGCCGCCAAGACCTGGACGCCAAGGTCCCACATACCGCCATTCTGATCCCAATAAACTTAAAAACCCACCATAAACCTAAGTTGTTAGTTTAGCTTTTTAACTTTATTTGGAGTCTTGCAAATATATCGGTTTATGGCTGGTCCTTAAAGAAGTCCTTAGGTTTATTATACGCTCTCTAAAATTCCGGAGGAAACGAGTATGCATCTAACGGAAAAAGCGAGTAATTGCTTAACGGAAAAGCTGGATTTTTCTAGCTTTTCACACAATTCACTTTGGTAGGAGGTTTGCTCCTCCTATTTTTCGTTATTAAACATTAGCTATAACCAATGATCAACGTGGATCGTTGCCCTCTTTTTTCTTAATGAAAAGCAAGATCAACGAATCCGCTGTCTGCGTTCGAAGCAATGTAACGATGCCGAACTTTCCTCCGTCATGACATGAGAGCGAACAGAGAGTTAAATCCAGTCCCCAGTCTAGAACACATCTTAGAGTCACTTTTCAGTTCGTTCACCTTCGCCAATACCAATTGAGTCTTAGGGAATATTCAACCGTAGCTTGTCAATCGGTACTTGCATTATTGTAAGAAATCTAAGTGTAAATCGTTGTGGAAAATATATAGTATAATCTGTTAAAGTCAATGTTCTACAAACTCAATCACCCCTATTGTCCTAAACGAAATACGGGGATCGCACGATTCGCGGCGTCGATTCTTCAAATCGTAATGGGAACTTCCGACTCCCGTTGAGGCGCTCAATGAAGATCGCGTGAACGGGCGAAACATTTGGTCCTTCGAGCCGGATACATGCCAGTAAAGTGCAATCACCAGTGATCACAAAGTGCCACGTGTCCACTTCAAATCCAACAGCGGAAGTCTATCACTGCACGAAGTCATTGACGTCAAGAGCGTCCCCTTCGAAGAGGTATAACCCGTTGATCGAGGCACGCTAGCGGGCAGCGTCCCATAGTAGCTGGACAAACACACAACGATTTCCAACAACTTAAATTTCAAAACAATCAGGTAAGCTCGTTAAGCGTGTCATCAATTTCGATTCAAACAATCTACGGCAACAATGTCAAACGACGAAAAACTCGTCGGCATGCGTCGAACCCGAGGATATTATATCGGTCGACTCACACGTTTGTCAGAAAGACTGACGGAGTATGAGGCATCCGGTAATTATGAAGAGGGTGAATTGATATTCATGCAGGAACAATTGACGGAAATTAGAATAGGATTCGAAGCTATCCAACGCGAAATGACACCTCATGACAATGAGGACCCTACGCGCGGTCTCGATATATCTGATCAATTCTATGAAGTAGGAAAGCGGATAAGCATTCATATATTTAAAATACGACAAAGCTCGACTTCAACTCCGAAAACATGCGAATCCAGCCCTGATTCCGGACCAATATCAGTAAGATTACCGGAGATTCAATTACTTAAGTTCGACGGTACCGAGGATGATTGGGAATCCTTTCATGACACCTTCATGTCTACAATCGACCGCAACGACAAACTGACACCCGTCCAAAAGCTGCATTACCTCTGCACCTCCTTAACCGGGATAGCATCGCAGCACATACAATCTTTGGACACGACAGACGCAAACTACGCGAATGCCCTCGCTTCGTTAAAAGAAAAGTTTGATAATCCGTGACAAATCTGCATGAACCATTGGCATGCAATAGCAAATTTTCCCAAAATGAAGAACAGTACACCCGAAGCCGTAGAAGAACTTGTTGTAAACTTCAAGCAACACCTACGTGCGTTAAAACTCACCGGCGAATCCCTGACAGACATCGTTCTTAATGGGATGTTAATTTCCCAACTTAGTGGAGATATCGTCAACAACTGGGAACTCACCCTAACCGATAAGAAAATGCCACCAGTCGAAAATTTGCTAACCTTTTTAGAAAAACGAGCTAGTTATGGCAAGTTGAGCCGCACAGTGGCTCCGTCAACTAAAGAGACGACCACGCGCACTCGCCCCCGACAAACCTCTTCCCGGAGCAACGTTTTCATAACATCAGAGACTAGGTCGACATGTCACACCTGCAAAGGGCAACACCCCATCTGGAAGTGTACCACCTTCAAGGCCAAATCCGTGAGCAGTCGCCGTACGGAAGTG
>NC_057779.1:16768910-16770261 GCF_014825855.1 Bombus pyrosoma
GCAATGTAGTATTAGAATATAACGTATAATGTCATATAGCAATACGATATAACGTATAACGTTATGTGTTGTTACGATATGACGTATAACGTTACATAGTATTACGATATAACGTATAACGTTATGTGGTATTACGATATAACGTATAACGTTATGTGGTATTACGATATGACGTAGGACGTTATATAGAATTACGTTATAACGTAAAACGTTATGTGGTATTACGATATGACGTATAACGTAATGTAGTATTAGGATATAACGTATAACGTCATATAGCAATACGATATAACGTATAACGTTATGTGGTGTAACGATATGACGTGTAACGTTACATAGTATTACGTTATAACGTATAACATTATGTGGTATTACGATATGACGTAAAACGTAATGTAGTATTGGAATATAACGTATAACGTCATATAGCAATACGATATAACGTTTAACGTTATGTGGTACTGCCATATAACGTATAAGGTTATATAGAATTACGTTATAACGTATAACGTTACGTGGTATTACGATATAACGTATAATGTTATGTGGTGTTACGATATGACATATAACGTTACATAGTATTACATTATAACGCATAACGTTATGTGGTATTACGATGTAACGTATAACGTCGTGTGGTGCTACGATATAACGTATAACGTTATGTGGTGTTACGATATGACGTAAAACGTTATATAGAATTACGTTAAAGCGTATAACGTTTTGTGGTATTACGTTATGACTTATAACGTAATGTAGTATTAGGATACAACGTATAACGTTATGTGGCATTACGATATAACGTATAACGTCATACAGCAGTACGATATAACGCATAACGTAATGTGGTGTTGCTATATGACGTATAACGTTACATAGTATTACGTTATAACGTATCACGTTATGTGGTATTACGATATAACGTATAACGTCATATAGCAATACGATATAACGTATAACGTTATGTGGTATTACGATTTCACGTATAAGGTTATATAGAATTACGTTATAACGTATAACGTTATGTGGTATTACGATATGACGTATAACGTAATGTAGTATTAGGATACAACGTATAACGTTATGTGGTACTACGATATAACGTATAACGTTATGTGGTATTACGATTTCACGTATAAGGTTATATAGAATTACGTTATAACGTATAACGTTATGTGGTAGTACGATATGACGTATAACGTAATGTAGTTTTAGGATATGACGTATAACGTAATGTAGTTTTAGGATATAACGTATAACGTTATGTGGTTCTACGATATAACGTATAACGTTATCTGGTACTACGATATAATGTATAACGTTATGTGGTGTTACGATAAGACGTATAACG
>NC_057779.1:16770761-16772348 GCF_014825855.1 Bombus pyrosoma
GTTAACATTAATCAAAGTATGGACATAGAAGAAATGAAGGAGCAGCGAAGACAGGAGGAGTACAGTCAAGATAATGAAAAATATTATCAGGATGAAAACTGGATGATACCAAAAAACAACAAAAAGCGTAAAATAACTCCAAGCACAAGTGCCGCAGGAAAACCAGATACAGAAAAGCAGCGATGGCTGCAAGAATTACTATTAAGAAATTCGTTCAGCTCATTAACAGAAGAAACAGACGTTGATCCGACAAATAAAGATACAACTCACTCAAGTTATATTACAAAACCGCCACCAATATTTGTCGAGGCACAAATAATAGACCCACTTATTGAATTATTAAATAATATAGTCGATAATGACAATTATACAATAAAACAAACAAAACTTGATCAAGTAAAAATTCAAACAAACACCCCTGAGGTTTACAGGAATGTAATAAAAGCATTAAAAGAAAAAAATGCTATATACCACACTTATCAGCTAAAAACGGGAAGAAGCTACAAGATAGTCATAAGAGGACTGCATCCAAAAATCAGCACGAAAAAGCTAAGTGATGAATTAGCTAAAAGTGGACACCAAACAAGAACAATAAATAATATTACAAAATACGATACAAAACAACCGTTACCATTGTTCTTAATAGAACTCGAACCAAGAATCAACAACAAAGAAATTTATGAAATCAAAAAAATCCAAAACATAATAGTAACTGTAGAACCACCACGCTATAAAAAAGATATACCGCAATGCATGCGGTGTCAACAATACGGTCATACAAAAAATTATTGTAACAGAAGCCCGGCATGTGTTAAATGTGCAAAAAATCACTGAACAGTACACTGCCCATACACGGGAAAAATAGAAGAAGTTAGGTGCTATAACTGTAACGGAAACCACCCAGCCAGCTACAAAGGATGTGTAATTAGGAAACAATTACAACGCAAATTGTTTCCACCACTTCGCAATAGATCAACCAATAACTACAAACCACAACAAGGTACAACGGAGAATGATACAGCATTGATAGCACATAACGAACCAAACATTATAAGCGGGAACATTAATCCCCAAGGTTACCGAAGTTATGCGCAAGTAACCCAAAACATTAGCCAAGCAACGCTTAATCAGAATCAAAGCAAAAATATCGAAGACGCTACAGAAATCAAAGAAATGCTAAAACAATCCATTAAAAGTACAGAGATGCTAGGAAAAATGGTAAGTGAATTAAACACAACACTAAGGCAACAAGTACAACAAACAACAATCATGCTACAATTACTCACAAACTTGCTAAGTAAAAAATAGAGTGCAACATGCTGAAAATAGCAGCCTGGAACTCCAATGGCTTGCAACAGCGAGCCCACGAAACTAAAATATTCTTGTACAAAAATAATATTGATACTACTTGTCTCAGAAACACATTTCACTCTAAAAAGTTACATGAAAATACCGCATTACACTATCTACGACACCAAACACCCCTCAGGTAAAGCACATGGAGGAACTGCAGTAATAATAAAAAATGACATCAAGCATCACCTACATAGTCAAACAAATCAAGAACACCTACAAGCAACCACTGTC
>NC_057779.1:16772848-16774413 GCF_014825855.1 Bombus pyrosoma
TATATCGTTATACGTTATAACGTAATACTACATAACGTTATACGTTTTAACGTAATGCTACATAATGTTATATGTTATATCGTAATACTACATAACGGTATACGTTATAACGTAATTTCATATAACGTTATACGTTATAACGTAATACTATATAACGATAAGCGTTATAACGTAATAGTATATAACGTTATACGTTATAACGTAATAGCATGTAACGTTATACGTTATAACGTAATACAACATAACGTTATACGTTTTAACATAATGGTACATAACGTTATACGTTATAACGTAATACTACATAACGTTATACGTTTTAACATAATGGTACATAACGTTATACGTTATAACGTAATACTACATAACGTTATACGCTATATCGTAATACCACATAACGTTATACGTTATAACGACATGCTACATACCGCTATACGTTATAACGTAATACTACATAACGTTATACGTTAAATCGTAATAATATATAACGTTATACGTAATAACGTAGTTCCATGTAACGTTATACGTTATAACCTAATGCTACATAACGTTATAAGTTATATCGTAAAACTACATAACGTTATAAGTTATAACCTAATGCCACATAACGTTATACGTTAAAACGTAAAACCAAATAACGTTATACGTTATAACCTAATGCTACATAACGTTATAAGTTATATCGTAAAACTACATAACTTTATACGCTATATCGTAATACCACAGAACGTTATACGTTATAACGTATTACCATATTACGTTATACCTTAAAACGTAATACTACATAACGTTATACGTTATAACGTAATACTATATAACGTTATACGTTATTTCATAATACTACGTAACGTTATACGTTTTAACGTAATGCTACATAAAATTATATGTTATATCGTAATACTACATAACTTTATACGCTATATCGTAATACCACAGAACGTTATACGTTATAACGTATTACCATATTACGTTATACCTTAAAACGTAATACTACATAACGTTATACGTTATAACGTAATACTATATAACGTTAAACGTTATAACGTAATAGTATATAACGTTATACGTTATATCGTAATACTATATAACGTTAAACGTTATAACGTAATAGTATATAGCGTTATTCGTTATAACGTAATACCATGTAACGTTATGCGTTATAAGGTAATGGTATATAACGTTGTACGTTATATAGTAATGCTACATAACGTTATACGTTAAAACGTATTACCATATAACGTTATACGTTAAAACGTATTACCATATAACGTTATACGTTATAACGTAATAGAACATAACGTTATACGTTTTAACATAATGGTACATAACGTTATACGTTATATCGTAATACCACATAACGTTATACGTCATAACGTAATACTACATAACGTTATACGTTATAACGTAATACTATATAACGTTAAACGTTATAACGTAATAGTATATAACGTTATACGTTATATCGTAATACCACATAACGTTATACGTTATAACGTAATACTACATAACGTTATACGTTATAACGTAATACTACATAACGTTATACGTTTTAACGTAATGCTATATAA
>NC_057779.1:16774913-16776002 GCF_014825855.1 Bombus pyrosoma
TATTACGTTATGTAGTTTTACAAAATAACGTATAACGAGATATACTATTAGCTTATAACGTATAACGTTATATAGTATTACATTATAACGTATGACGCTATATACTATTAGCGTAAAACTTATAACGTTATATGGTATTACGTTATAACGTATAACGTCATGTGGTATTACGACATATCGTATTACTTTATGTAGTCTTACGTTATAACGTATAACGTTATATACTATTAGCTTATGACGTATAACATTATATAGTATTGCGTTATAACGTATAACGTTATATAGCATTACAATATAACGTATAACGGTATGTGGTATTACGATATAAAGTATTACGTTATGTAGTATTACATTGTAACGTATAACGTTATATACTATTAGCTTATAACGTATAACGTTATGTAGTATTACGTTATAGCGTATAACGTTATATAGCATTACGTTATAACGTATAACGTTATGTGGTATTACGACATAACGTATTACGTTATGTAGTATTACATTATAACGTATAACGTTATATACTATTAGCATATAACGTATAACGTTATGTAGCATTACGTTATAACGTATAACGTTATATAGCATTTCGTTATAACGTATAACGTTATATAGCATTACATTATGAAGTATAACGGTATGTGGTATGACGATGTAACGTATTACGTTATATAGTATTACATTATAACGTTTGTCGCTATATACTACTAGCTTATAACGTATAACGTTATGTAGCATTACGTTATAACGTATAACGTTATATACTATTAGCTTATGACGTATAACATTATATAGTATTACGTTATAACGTATAACGTTATGTAGCATTACAATATAACGTATAACGGTATGTGGTATTACGATTTAACGTATTACGTTATATGGCATTTCATTATAACGTATAACGTTATATACTATTAGCATATAACGTATAACGTTACGTAGCATTACGTTATAACGTATAACGTTATATAGCATTACATTATAAGGTATAACGGTATGCGGTATGACGATATAACGTATTACGTTATATAGTATTGCATTATAACGTTTGACGCTATATACTATTAGCTTATAACGTATAACGTT